>NC_067485.1:35277660-35525683 GCF_947179515.1 Apodemus sylvaticus | reverse complement strand
AAAGAGAATGAGGAGCAGAGTCCATGCAGGTAGCAGGAAGAGAACCCATACAAGGAACCCACCAATTACTGGCCCTATTATTTGGGGGTCTGGCACCAGCTTCTGAGACCTCAGTTATTGCACATGAGTCATTGAGGTGAAATCCTCAAAGAATTAATAAAAATATTTCATTAAAATTATTTCAAGGTAAAATGCCAAGGACCATTTATTCTTCTTGCTATTCTTGCTAGAACCTCTCCAGCCCCATTTCCCCTTTCTCTACCCTCCTTAATGAACCTTCAGGATTAACTTGCTTGATTCTAGAAATCAAGGCTTTTAGGCTTTCACTAGGTTACCTGCTCAGGCCAAACCCGAGGTGAGGCTTCACCAAAGGCAAGCCATGTGGCAGCACCCCAACAAGGAACCAGGTAGCTAACACCTAAGTGCTTTGCCTAAGAAGGGACTCAGTATTGCTGGAGCAGCTGGACCTAAATGGTCAATGTTTGAGCTCATTTGAGACAACTTATTGGTTGGCTTCCTATGAAGAGGAGGGATATTTTCAGGAGACTGGGCTTTGTTTTATCTGTGTGTATGTACGCATGTTTGTGTATGTGTGTCTTTGTACATGCATGCACAAATGGGTTGATGCGAGGGTCATGTGCCTGTTAGGCAGTTACTACTCACTGAGCCATATCTGTCTGTATGTTTGAGGCAGAGTCTCTGTAAGCTTTCAAGCTGTTTTTTTAACTCATTCTGTATCTCAAACTGGCCTTGAAATTTTCCACCTTCCCACTCACTCCAACCTCCCTAGTAGCTGGGATCACAGGCTCGCACCACCAGACCTAGCTGTGGCTGTTGTAGTTTCAGTTCCAGAGCTGCACATGGACCCTGGATCTCCATTTATGTTCTTGTTTGGCTCTGCTGTGAACTTGCTGGTCAAGGGTCCCCTTGACTTCTCATGAGCAGTTTCTCATTTGAATGGCTCCTATCTCCTCCTGTTCTATAACCACATGCTGTGGTAAGGGTGTGAGATTCCAGCTTTGTTATTTAGATGTTCCTGCTCTAATTCACTTGGTTTTGATGAGCACATTTCAGACAGAGCAGTGAGAAAGAATCCCTGTTTTTTGTTCACTCAGCACTCACTGGGTGATGATCAAGCTACTGGAGATGTAGGCTTATCTGGAAAGGCCCAGTTTGAAGGTCTGGCAGCCCTGAAGTCAGAGGCCATAAGGCAGTGATACTAGTACAAAATAATGGAGTCATATAAACTGGAGAGGTGTCCCACCACCAGATTCACTTTGTGGCCCTGGAGAAAAAGCCTATAGGACAAGTGGACCTGGGAGTCAGAGGGTACTTCAGACTCAGGCCTTCGTGAAATCTCCTGGATTGTATAGCCAGCACTCCCTTGAATACCATAAGAGGAAGTGTAGCCCAGAAGTATGGGTAATTTTCCAGAGGTACCCACCCATAGGGTTTCTAAATGGCTCATTGGCTGTTTCCATGCTTTTGTACAATGTTTTCATATTTAGTTTACAGTTTCCAAGGACTAATCTCAGGTGGGATTTCTCATATTGACTGTACGTAGAGTACACCCATTTCATACTTTCCTTATCTTACTCTAATAAGACAGTAGATAGCAGTCCCTATGGGTACTCACACCTCTACTCAGAGAAAACGGTGATAGCATTGAAGGTGCCCATCCTATCAGCTCCTGTTTCAACACTGGCATGTGGAAGGACAAACACTGATATAAACAGTTAATTTAAGATAAAGGTTAAACTGGTTCGAAACTGATGGCTGAACCAAGACAGACCAAACCCATTATTAGGTAAGTTTACCATTAAAAAATTAAAAAAAAAAAGCATGAGAAAGAACAATCAAGTGAAACCAAAGAGTAAAGAAAGGTGTGGGGTATTTTTTTTTAATTTATCCTTTCATTTTATTATATATTTTTTAATCAAAAGTAGAGATAGTCTTTCTTGGCTTGTTCACGTGACTGTCACTTCAGCTGCCAATTGAGTTAAGTCTTGGAGACAAATGCAGAGCTCCAGATATGGGACTGCAGAGGCCACCATGGTCAGCACAGCCATCCATTGTATCCAGGTCCACAGGGGTGTGGTACCAGGAGCCTTTGGATTCCAACCTCTGAGCATTCTCAAGCCTCTTGCATAAGATTGAGTATTTGCATATGATCTACCCACATCCACTCATAGGCTTTAAGTCTTACTGCAAATGCACGACGTAGTATAAACTCTAGGTAATAGTTGCTGGACTGTATTTTTAGGGACTGGTGAAAGTGTATGTAACTTTTTCCTCCTACACACACCAAATATTTTTGATCCACAGTTGTCTGAAACCTCAGATACAGAGGATTGAAGGCACCTGGCAAGTGGCTTCTTGAAATTATTTTCTTTTTCTTCTATCCTAAATTGTCCATTTTTAAAAATGAAGAACACAAAATATTGACTCCACCATGCCCCAAATAGAATTAAAGAGTAAGTTTATGGATATGTGAATATGGTAAATAGAGTTTCCTGAAATAAAATGGGCTGAGGTAAGTGTATCAACAAGGAGGGAGGGAGGAAAGCAGAGATCATGTGAAACACCAACAGTTTGACTCAGACTTTAGATTCTCCTGAGATTTCTTACATTGAGAATATAACCAGTCACTTCATAGCTACAAATTAGCCAATGAGCTATGGCTAAATATCTTAATTTCAGAAAAGCAAGCAGGCATGTAGTAACTCCTGAAGAGACCTGTGTCACAGAGATCAAAATGGGCTTTGGAACTGACAATCTTCTTGAAGATGATTTGCATTCCTTGAAAACTTCTATTTGGTAGGTTTGGAAATTAGCTCACCCCTGCCCCCCAAAAGATTATTCCTTTTCCAATTAACTGGAACTTCAAAGTCCGTGGCTTGTAGTTAGAAAAGTAGTAAGTTGAGGATCAGTTCATGCTGGACACATTTATGTGCCTGGTTCATATTGGCTCAAGTTTTACAGCAACAGCTATGTTGGTGTTACTCTGGCTAGTGTGAAGACCCAGCTGTTAGCAGATGGCTGAAGCCAGTCACCTTCTGTTGACCAGACTCACAGACTTGGAAGTAACTGTGGCTGCTACAGGTGACCTCATAACAGTAGAGGTCTGGCTGATGTATACACATAGATGCAGACAGACAGACACAGAGACAGACAGACAGACAGACAGACAGACAGACAGACTCACAAATATATTTTTCAGGGGTCATAGTCATAGTTAAGTTCACATGGATATATATATATACATACATATATATATATACATATATATATATATGTATGTATATATATATTATTACTTGTTTTAGGAACTTTGAACTAATCTTAGATTTTAAAGATGAATTTTATGATCAATTAAGTGAAATTAAATGAATATGGGTTTTTTTTTTAATAAAGAGGAAAAAATTTAAAACTATGAATCTACCCTTAAAGACAGATTATTTGGTTCACTGGAATCACATCTGCTTCAATATCTAATGACATCAGTCCAACTTGTCCTGAACCCTGAAGTCATAGACTCATGTTGGCTGTGACTTCAAAGACCACTTGGGCCGAAGTTGACTGAGTTGGAGCTCTTCATTCAGCAGTCCACTGTGCTGCCAGTGCCCTGACCCGGCCTGGAACTCCCAGATGGTTTTCACTTTCCTAAAACTCCTTCCTTCCAGCATACTTGGGCAATCTGACAGCCTGTGGATGCATAAAGACTTCAAGGTTGGCCCCCATTCTCTAACCCTCCTCTTTCCTGCTCAGGCTAGGAGAACACAGTATGTTCCTCTGTATCCAGCATGGCATGGTTGTGAGACTCTCTTTCCTGTGTGCTTCAAACAAGATACCTTCAAATAGGAGTCATGGAAAGGAGAGCAGAGCTTGTCCCCTGTCTGAGTACCTGCTCAGATACCCTTACATAGAGCCAAGACAAGGGAGAAAAGCAGAGCCCTCTTTCCAGCATTGGGTAAGGAATGTAGTGAGAATTCTGGAAGTTTGGCTTCTTTAAAAAACACAGAAATATTATATGAATATGCTTTCATTTTAATCCCAGGTCTAGGGGTGTGTGGCTACTTGGACTGTCCACAGCAGCTGACTATGATTTGCCTAGTGCTCTATTAGAGGCACGGTTTTACCAGCTGCAGATAGTTTCTGTGATTCTGTGGCATTTGGAATTTTGGGAACTTTTCAGAGGGTATATAAATTCTAAGTCAGTGGTTGTTGGTCATTCAGGGGGGTGGTTTGTTAGCAGTCATTCTCAAAGAAGAAACCAGAAGAAAGAAATTAGATTCATGGATCTCTCCTTTTCTCCCTTTATCCTTCTTTCTCTCTTATCTATTGATAGGGGATGAAATCTGGGAGACAAAGGGTGGAGAAAAGAGAAACCCAGAAAGTAGCAAAGACCTGCTACAGTGTAGTTATTTGTCCATATCTCCCACTTCATCTTATCTTTAGCATGAGTCAAGTTGCACCAACAGGAGATTCATTTGAGGCTGATTTAGATTCTAATCCATGGAAATATAAACTCAAAAGGATCTTGAAAACCTGTTTGGAGGTTTTTTTGTTTTGTTTTTTGTTTTTGTTTTTTGTTTTGTTTTGTTTTGTTTTTTAATGGCTGCTGTATTTACAGCCCAAACTGCAAGGCAGTTATAAACTTATCACATGTTAGAAATCCCAATTGGTGCTGGAATTGGATAAGCTTACTTGTAAAAATAAAAAGGAACTGGATGTGGTCTCAGGCTCTGGATGGTTTAGAACAGTGCTTCTCACCATTTCACAGGTGTCACCTAAGACTGTCTGCATACCAGATATTTACAGTACAGCAACAAAAGTAATTTTATGGTTGAGTCACTACAACATGAGGAACTATATCAAAGGGTCACAACATTAGGAAGGCTGAGAACCACTGATTTAGAGAAAGTCACTTTGTGTATTTTTTTAAATTTCTCAAGTGCAGTTGGTGGTGTCCTTATAATCTTGCATGTCTAGCTTTCAACTAGACATCCAACCAGGGGCCACACCCATAAGGAAAACTGACTCTCCTTTCCCTAGCTATCAGTTGCCAAAACATTCTTTGCTAGGGGTTAGACTTTATGTCTGCCCTTCTGCTCATGTTGGGATTTTTGTCCATCTCGAGCTTGCACCAATTTAGTGCATGACAACTCAACTGCTATGACTTTTTTGGTGCCATTGCCTGGTTGTATCCAGTGAGCACTGCTCCCTTATTGTCATCCACTGCCTTTGGTTCTTAGAATCTTCCTTCCCCCTCTTCTGAAATGATTCCTGAGGCTTGGGAGGAAGGAGTGTGGTATAGAAGGCCAGTAGCACCATGCTATTGAACCAGACTCCTTCTTGAACCAAAATGATCAGTGTCCAAAGAGCTAATTTCCACAATTTGAGTAAAATACTAATGTGATGTGAGGGGTTAGGAACAATACAGGGATGTTTCTGTCCTTCATCCACTCAAGGAGTATTTATAAAGCATCTGCTATGCTAAGAAGCATGGTGCTAAATAAACTAGACAAGAGTGATCCGAATCTCCTGCAAATATTTTTCCTGTTGGCTCTTCTTTTTCTCGATGCTGTCTTCTTGAAATAAAATTTAAATTTTGAGCCGGGCAGTAGTAGCCTACACCTTTAATCCCAGCACTTGGGAGGCAGAGGCAGTTGAAGTTCTGAGTTCTAGGCCAGCCAGGTCTACAGAGTGAGTTCCGGGACAGCCAGGGCTACACAGAGAAACTCTGTTACAAAAACCCAAAAAACCAAAACAAACAAAAAATGTAAATTTTGATCAGATCCAATTACACAATTTTTTGAGCTTCAGAATATGATTTCTTGATCATAAGTAAACAAAATGTAGATTTAAAAAAACCATATCTAGAGATGGTATATCCTTTTTTTTTTTCCTTTTTGAAGAACTAGGAATGGAACTTAGGGTCTCTTCATGCTAAACACTTAGCTACTGAGTTAAATGCCTAACTCAATCACATGCTTTGAGTATGCAATGCTTAAAGTTTTAAGTGTAGAATAAACAGAACATGTGTTTGCACATGGATACAAATCGACAGCTCCTTTCTCACTGAACATCAGACACTCTATTGAAGAAATTTTCTAAGACAATACATGTTTGCATTGGAGTATGTTTGTTCAGTTATTATGCAGGAAAAACTTGACTTTGGGACACATTCTCAGATCAACAGTTTCTTAGTATTAATTTCATTCTGCGCCCAGTAGTGATGAGAGCAAGTTTGGGGTTCTGATGACAGTAAGGAACTTTTTCTTATACCATTGGAAGACTAGTCCACCAGGAGCTCTGAGATTGGTTGGTCAGGCTTTGAATCTATGGGGCTGAGCTATACTGTGCTATATTCTCAGATGTTCTCAGATGCGGAGTGTGGCTCCAGGTCATAGTGTAGCAGAGATCAAACCAGGCCCAAGTTCTGGACCCATTAGCATCTGACACTTCAGTATGGATGGACTTGGGTGTTGACACTAAAGAACAACAGGAGAAAATGGAAATATGGGCTCCCCTAGTGAAGCCTCTGTTCTACTGTCTGCCAAGATCTGAACTTACCTCCTGGCTACTCTGGCCAGCATGTCCTCAGAATGTGACCAAATTTGTGAAGGGTATTACAGGCAGTAAGATTAAAATGAGGTCAGTAGACAGGCCCTAGACCAGTATGAATGGTGTAGGCATAACCAAAGGAAATGAAGACAGACAAAGGGAGAGATTCTGCTATGATTTGTCAAGGGAGCATCCTCCAAGATCTATATGCTCTGGTCTGGCTCTCCATGGTGATATTGTTAGCATTAGGAGGTGGGGCCTATTGCAGAGTACTTAAACCATTACAGGTGTGCCCAATGTGGTATTATGGAACCCCAGCATTCTTCTTGCTCTCTTTGCCAATGGAGAATACCTTTTATGTCTGAAATGAAAGTCTCTCGATGAAGCCAAGTGGTCCTAGATCAGAAAAATATGAACCAAAAGCAAGTCTTTCTCCTTCTAAGCCAATGACCTCGGATGCTTTGTCGCTGGGGCAGAACCTTCAGATGCTGTGCTAGGACTCAAGGAGAAGGCACCATGGACAAGCCTGGGTGTGGGGAGGGCTCAGCCTAGCCCATACTTTCACCTTGGACTTCAGCCTTTAGAATTACAAGAAAACAAACTGCAGTTGCATATGCTGCCTGGGCTCTGGTGTTTTGTGTGCCTGCCCCAGAGATAGATACATAATATATTTTTATGCTCTTCTGTGAAAAGAACACACACACACACACACACACACACACACACACACACACACACACACAGTCACCCACTCTTTTTTTCCACCTAGCAATAAGACTGTAAAGAGGAAATGGACCGATGACTGGATTGTTTGGGTTTACTTATTCCTGACTGCTTTAAACAACAGTGTTTATCTTTCTGGCTTAAATTGCTTTTATATCTATCTTCCCTGTTTGTCACTACAATGAGCCAGTGAAGTTGTTATTATTAGCTACAGTTTATATAGGACAAAGTCAATGAACTTCCCAAAGAAATTCAATCAGCAAGTAGCAGATACAGGGTTTGAACCCTGGGCTTTGGCTTTGAACTCACTCCTGCCCTGGGTCAACGTGTGTTCCTGGAAGCTGTCATGGGTGTGCTTCTGGGAAAGGTACTTCAAGTTGAAATGATGTAAGTTTAATCTAATATATTAGTGGAAAAATTATAATGGTGCTTGTAGTGTGGACCGAGTGCTTGATTTCCAAATTGTTATACTAAGAACCAAAATACCATCTGTGACCAAGTTCACATTATGCACCTGTATAGCACACGGTGAAAATTGGCAATATAAGACCTGCCGTTAGAAAATTTCATTTCATTTTTAATACAATCCTCAGGAAAACCTCTAGGGATAAAGGTATAAAGGTTTTGTAGAAACAGCTGGAAGTTTTCTGGTTTCCAGAGGTTTTGCCAGAAGCTGGGGATGAAGTGACTGGGCAAAGGATGATATTCTGGGGAGGAGGAAAATTGAAATCATGATGGTGAGCATTGCCACTGGGATCCTGACAGTGGGACACTGCCACTGGAATACTGATAGTGGGACACTGCCATTGGATACTGAATTTTCTCTAGGGTCTGTGGAAGTCAGTATTTCCTGCCTCTGGGCTTGTCCCCTTTAGCATTATAGTAATCTGGAACAGGAGAAATGTTCGATTAAATGAGAAAGACTCAGCTCACCTAGGTTTTCAGAATTACCCCCAGGATTCAGACTGTGGCTGCTTCAGTAATAAGGGGCTTCTACAGAAAGCGAGAGGCCAAGTGCTTAGCAAACACAGAGGAGTGAAATAACCAATAGGGTGTGGGGAGGTTTTCTGAGTGAGCCCAAAGGTCCAGCTCCACCCAGATCTTTGCCCCAGGCCTTGCTCCTGTTTGTGGCAGAACAGAGAAGTGGACTCAATCAGCCAATCAGTGAGCTGCCTCCCCTCAGCCACTTCACCGCTGCACTGTGGTTTCCCTCCTGCAGGCCTGCTTGCTCAGACTGGAAGAAACGCGGTGTCTGCTTGGGGAGTCCTGGGCCATCTGTGTCTAGTGCTAGTGAAACAGGAAGATGTGCTTTTTTTCCTCTTTCTTTCCTTTAAAGTCTCAGTCTTGAGCCTGCAGCTGAAAGGAAGTCAGGCATGGCGCTGTTATTTCTGGACTTCTGAGGAGAGCGTGAGGAGAGTGTGGGTGGAGGGTTGACCTGGCCTAGCTGGAGGCCCCCTTCCCACAGTGGACAGTGGGCTCTGCTGAGGACCATGGCCTTGAAGCCCACTGAGGAAAGACCTGGTGGAACACTGCGATGGTGTGCTGCCTCCCCTGTCCTGCTGAGGAATCTTCCAGTGGCCAAGCTGGGAGAGAGCTGCCTGCTTTGTGACAAGGCACACAGCTACAGCACAGCAGTGTGAGGACTTTACAGTTCTAGTATTCTGCTTATATAGTATTTTCTCTATTAGATTTTATTTGAAATAAATAATATAATAAGCAAATACAATATACAAAAATAATAACATAAAATTACAAACCAACAAATGGAAATAGTCAAGATACAAAATAGACGATAGCTGGTTATTTTTTCTTCATTTCTTCCTCTCTTTCCTTTTTATGTATCAGCAGTCCGTTTCTATGTCTGTCTGTCTGGCTATCTATCTCTCTATCTTACACCTGTCTACATAACATCAGGAAAAGGAAATGGGAAAACCCCAATGTCTCTTACCCCACATGCTCTGTGGGGACACCTTTCTTCTAGCTGTAACAATGTTATTCCACTGACCTTTAGACCTCTCTTTGGGCCTTGGATCCACTTGTATCCTATTTTCTATAGCCCTGGTAGAAAAACAAGGTCAATTCTAAACAAGGAAAAAGAGTGACTAGTTGTGTGACTTTTTTTCCCATTTCAGTTCCAGCTTCGTATAGAAATGAAGACAACTATTTCTATAGATAGAAATTGACTTTGACAGACATGGAGATCCCCTGCAGTGGGGACCTAATGCCTGTTTTCTGGAGTTGAGAGTTAGCAAGTGTGTTTGCCGGGATTTGGGGTCAGACTGACTTGAGCTCTGACCACCGGGCACACGGAGGACCCCATCTGGAAAGTGTGAGAGCAAATGCCCAAGGTTTGGGTATTTCAGACCAGCAGCTTTCAGATTTGGGATGCTTAGCCTGTGCTGCCTGACCATGTTGGTTCCCATTTCACACGCTTCCCTTGGGTAGGAGAAAACGAATAATTCCCCTGCCTGGGAATGTAAGGAAAGGCAGCAGTGGGCTTCTTTGCCTTGGATAGGTGAGTTCCAGTTCAAGTTTATTCCCATCTTTTATTTTCAGCTATCAAAAATGCTAATAGGGCTGCTGTCTGAGTCTGCATTCTCACGAGAAAAGACAGGAGAAGAAACAGGAAGCGGAACCCCAGGAGGCTGTTCTCACGACAAGGCTTCTGTGCAAACAATGGGGTGGGCCCATTCTTTTCCAATTTTCAGCTGAGGTTCTTCTTTGATGAGCTTTCTTCTTCCTGACCCCTCCACTCCCCCTGGCCCTTTCCCAGGGATGGGAAGCAGGATATTTTCATCAAGTCCTTGTTCCTGGGAAGCACCAGGCTTCTTCTCCAGACAGCCTTCCCATTCCTGGGACTCAGGTGCCAGTGAACTCTTCTAGGACCATCTCTGCTATCTGAAGACTTTAATCATAGAGGGGAATGCTACTCACCTTTATATACACCCTTAAATTTTATTTTAAAAATCCAAGACACAAATTGACTTTTAAAGGAGATGGATGAGTTCACCCTCATTGTTATAGGAAGGCAATGCTCTGGTCACAAAGGTGTAGTGTAAGGACCATTGGAGGCCAACTTCCTTACCCTCTGTGAGGTCTCCCTCTGCCCAAATGCCTTGTGCTCCACTGACCATTTGAAAAGAGCCACGTGACAAGCAGTGTACTTCTCAGCCCTGCCTGCTAAACCGAGCACAGATCTAATTGTGGGGAAGAATGTGCTTGCTTGCGCTTGTTTACAGATACTGTTGGACCGTATGTTCAAGGCAAAGTTTGCTCAGCTAGATAAGCTGATTGACTGCAGAATGGGATATGTGCTGTGTTTCAAGTTTGTAAATGAATTTATAACTTTTCATTATTGCCGTACGACTCCCACTAATGGTTACAGGTAGCTTTATTGCCTGTGGCATATTATTGCTGGTTACAGGTAGCTTTATTGCCTGTGGCATATTATTGCTGGAATCGAAGTTCAGAGAGACTCTAACTGAGAGGCCTAGACAGGAGATAAGTGGAAAAGACAGGACCTGCTGAGTGTTCTCTAAGGTTCCTTCTCAGCTTCTTCGGGACTGCTGTTCCATACCTAAGGAAAAGAAAGGAGGGTGATTCTCCCTAATCACACCCATGGTATAATTTTGCACAAAAGAATGTTTCACTTTCCACCAGGGAAGATGTATAAAGTCAGGCAGCTTTAGAAAATGGAAATTTTAAACACACACACACACACACACACACACACACACACCATTGCCTTCAATAATTTTCAAAGCCCAGGAGGTATTTAAAAGTTATCCATCACGTTCCCCAATGGGAATATGTTTAGTTGTCAAAATGGGCTCCATTGCAGACCCACATCTGGGTTCCTAAGACTGGGTATCAGGATCGGGGCAGCTGGAGGAATCAATGGTGGGAAAACGTCACACTGTAGACACATTTAGGAGCGTGTTCCACCTTAGGTCTCCACAACAGCTCTGAGCTCCAGGAAACACGCCAGCCGTCAACATGGTCTTTTGTGCTAACATGATGGGATGGGAATGGGAAATAAGTGTAATCACCAAGTTGAGGCTCAGAGGCCATGAGTTCTGATCACTCCACTTTGGAGAACACTGCAGGGTGTGATGCCAGTGTCCTGGTCCCGAGTGTAAGGACATGCAGTGACTGTTCAGTCTCTATGGTCCCTTCTAGATGAGTGTACAGGAAAGGTAAGCCCCATGGACCAAAGATTTTTGGACACCGGCTAGAGCGTATTTGGAATTTCTATCTACTTATTCTTGTAACTGCTCTTAACAGTGTGAAGTTAGTTAAATTATTTGGTAATTTTATGTAGAAAACTGAACTTTAATTTTTGATGCAAGGCATGGAGCCACACTAGTACTCAAAGTTTCTTAAGACATTTTAAATTCAAGCACTTTGGAGAATCAATATCCAACCTTTGATATCAAATTAGAATACCACTCAAAGTCCCACAAACCCTAAGATTGGGGCCCACTTAAGTTCTTTAGTTATCAGCCTTGTAACAAGAAATGGCAGAACAGAACTAATGAGGGACTCCTACCTATTGAAGCACCTTACACTCACCATAGTGAAAGCACTTCACATGGTTATTTTTTTCCTACTAACCATCTTGAGCAAAACAGCAGAAAGATATTTTTACCTTGAGTGGAATAGTGGACATAGAGTCTTTATGAAACTTTATTCAATAGGGTGGGGAAAACTGAAATCACAAGGTCCCTTTTCCTGTGACTCAATAGCTGTGGCCACACAGACATTGACCACAATAGAGCACAAGGGGTCATGGGCCCCTGGGAGTGCTGAACTATACTAGAGAGTCAAAGAGCCTGCATTGTAGAGGCAGTACTTGGGGTTATGATGAGTGAAGTTTTCCTAGATTTTAAGGCTGAGAGGTAAAAGGGTTGGGACTCATAATGTTGCCTCTCTATAAGCAAGAAGCTGAGTGCAGAAAGGCTGTGCATGAAAAGGAGTTTGAGAAACCTCCATTTGGCTGAGGCCCGAGGCATAGGAAGGAATACAATGCTAGATTGATGACCTTGGCTCAGCTCAATGAATGACGAAGTTCAGGAGGTCTTGCAAAAGCAAGAGGGATGTCCTGTCAGGGAAAGGGAACCAGTTCTACTGTTCCTGGCCCCACCCCCATCTCTCACAAGAATACCATAGATCATTTAATGTCATCTGGACTTTAATTCATGCTTCACCCAAAGCTTTGTGATGTAACATTGGGTGACCACATGATATTAAACACAGACAGAAGTTCAGGCTGCAAATTCTTAAAATAGTATCTGATGCTAACGAGACCATCTAGATGTTTAGTTTCCCTGGAATTGAGGGGTTCCTGGAGATGAGGCACATCCTGTGATGAGACAGGGCCAGTCTCAGGGGATCAGGGTGAGTTGACTCACTGTAAGATCACTGTCTCTGTATACTGCAAACATCTTGCGTAGTAAAAAGAAGGCCTAGGGTTAAATTCTCATAATGAACTAAAAGCCGGCAAGAATATGGGAATAGCACTGACAGAATGTAATCGTGTCTGCTAGCTTTAAGTGAACACACTTTCTATGCCATTCATCCATCCATCCATCCTCCATTCATCCATCCTCCATTCATAATTCTTCCTCCATTCATAATCCACCTACCCAGCAGACCTCCCACCTGCTCATTTCAGCAATGACCATTCCACTTCTAGGACAGCCTAACTGTTTTGCTGGATCCAGAAGGAACAGCAGCCATGAGCAGGGCTGACTCACCCCAAGCTTTAGACAGCCATGCTTGAACCCTACGGAAGGAGTCTTGAACTTCATCTTGTTTGATTTTGAGACAAGGTCTTACTATGTATCCCTGACTGTCATAGAACTTGTAGATCAGGCTATCCTCAAACTCACAGAGATCTGCTTGACACTTCATACAGGGAACTGGGATTCTTTTTCCTTGATTTTTTTGTTAACTTGTTGTACTATTTGTGTTTAGTGGAGGAGAAGATTTATTTTGCTGGATCATTTAGTCCTACAGAAATGAAGGAGTATCAGAGGCATGGGTTTTTGTTGCTTCAGGGACATGAGATAACTTCTCTGAACACTTCATCCTCTAGACCATGTGGGGAAAGGGATCCATGCCATTTTTCTCCTGCCCAGAACAGGAGAAGATAAAGCAGGTACGTACATTCATGTGGCTAGAGAGGTGACTTGGTGATGAATGTACCTGCTGCTCTTCCCAACCTGAGTAATTCCCTGCACCCAAGTCAGCAAGCTCACAACTGCCCCAAACTCTAGATTATGATGGAAGCAGATCTCACCCCCAGATCCAGGCATCACCATCACCAACATACATGGTACACACTCACAACATATAAATACACACATGCACATAGAAATAATAAAATTAAATTAAAAATTATTTTAAAAAAGATGATTCATTCTTGGTCCTCAGAGTCCACCTAAGTGCTGCCTGTGCATGCATAAGCCTTGAAGAGACCAAAAGATATGTAAGATTTTTAGAATAAGATTTTTCTTTTTTATATTTATAAAGTTTTAAATGAACCAATCACACACACACACACACACACACACTCACACACACATGTGTGAGTGTGTGTGTGTGTGTGCACAAAGGGACAATTCACATCATCCTATTCATTTTTGATACTTGAAAACTCTGTTTTGGTTTCATGTAAAACCTAAGGTTAACATTTTTTAATAAAAATTCTGGAATGCTTATTTTTGGAATCACAAAAATACAGAAAGAAAACAGTCTCATCCCCAAATGTTCCAGTGTGAAAGAACTTTCACCAGTCTTACTGTGAGGAAGTCTGGCCCACTGAAGAGATCGAGCACTCAGGGTGGTGGACTCTTTCCTCCACTGAACGGGTGTGTTTCTAATACCTCCATGGCTGTGCTGCTTCTCTGTGACCTAAGTCTGGGCGTCCAAGGATGGAGCAGAGAGAATCAAGCTGACACAAATAGAACAAATCCAGCAATATGTTAGGAGTTAAAGGAGGAACTATGACATCCGGACTCCAGTGGGGGCCTGCTTCCTCGGGCCTCGTAGAGATTAATGGAGGTGGTGGGCATCAGGCGGGGTTTCTTTCCAGCCTGAGAGCTCTGCTTGGACTCCTTCCATCTCTCTTTGTCATGAACATTTGTGGGTGTAATCTGAAAATTAGAAACAAAAAGAGAAAATCACCTTGTGATAATCTTTCATGTGGTCTAAATACCTGCTTACCCAATTCTCAGAGAAGAGGCCCCCTACGACCCTCTCTATCCCTAAGCCCTAGAGAGGGATTTAGTAAAACAGAGTAGATTTGCTAAGGTAATTACACGAGGGGAGAAGCAGAGGTCCCCAACAGCACTGCCTTGAAGCCCCAAAGCTGTTGCCTCTGAATAAAGCCAAGTGATGACTGTGTCTGCTGTATATTGTCTGTCCTTTGAAAGTGTGGTAGTGTGGAATGTGGGCTGGGGAGGCGTAAAGCTCATCCTGATTGGCCTCTGAGATAATGGATCCTGAGGGAGGGTCTATGTCAGAGATTAGGAGATCCATCCAGTGTGTAGCATCCATTTGCCTTTATGACATTTTTTTTCCAACTGAGTCCCCTTAGTCTCTGAGATCCTCAGAGCACAGGGGTGCACAATGATGGTTAGCCTCTTCACTGCAGCGTGGGGAATCCATCCTCTAGGCTCTCAGGCGTAATTGCAGGCATGGCTGCATGCAGCCTCCTCGCAGGTGAGATCTGCCTCTGTAATTGCTGTGGGAAAATCACCTGCAGAGCCACGCCCCCTCATGTCCGCTGCTTGAGCAGATGGAATCTTCTTCCAGATCCACTGCTGAATATGGCCCTTCCACACACCAACCTCAGTGCTAAACTTGCCCTTGCAGCTGCTACCTTTGCCCAGTGGCTTTCCAAAGCTCCAGAAGACCTTGGCCTCTGTTCCCCTGTGACTCCATAAAACTGTTCCTTTCAGCACCTCCATTGATGTTTGAGTTTTCAAGCACCCAACAAACACTGCATATAAATTATGATGAATCTCTTGTGTATAACGAAGTGTTCGCAGAGAAGTTTGGTGGTTTGCCAAGTTCCGAACTACAAAGCCAGAAAGCGTTGAGGTCAGGGTCTCTCCCCATGTTCTGTACTCTGAGCAGTGACCCACCTACCAGCGGCTTCTATAGGCAGCACTGCTATGAGAGAACAAGGCTTGTGGGATTCTGTTTGATAAAAATGTGCAGATGAAGGGAGTTGAGGTTGGAGTGTCTTCAGACATCTGGTCAGTGCCCAGCTGTGGTTGACGTATTATAGTGTGGGGGCTACTGAATCGTGCTGTCTGCAGGGGATGGCTGCCAGGAGGGTGGTCACAGGGAGGCCTGGAGGAAGCAGGACCCTGCAGTGTGGTATTCCACAAACTCCAAGAGAGCAGGGAAGCATGTCACACCTTGGAGGGTGTTGACAGGAATCTGAGGAGGGTGTCTCTGGTGTGAGACCAGAGAGCACAATCCTCCAAAGCTCTGAAAATTTAGAAGCTGAGAAAGCACCAGCACAGAAATCCATCTTAATCCTTGATGAGTTGAAGAAGTGACGACGTCAAGAACAGGAGGAGCAAGGGTTGGCGAGGCTAGTGTGGCTCTTGTCACCTGTGTCTGGAGGGTGAGCAGTGACTTAGGGGTGGATGTTCAACAGAATGCTGCTCAGGGCATGCTGGGAGGAAGGGCTTGGGGGGCAGACTATAGACAAGTCCACAGGGAGGTAGCTGGTTCCCCGTGCTGAATATAACTGTTTGGAGATGGATGACTGAAGAAAGAATATTAGACTCTGATGGAAGTTGATGCTGGGACCTCTTAGCACTGGCTTGCTTCCTATACTGGACTTTATTTGAGAATTCCTTCCAAAACAAAGCTTTAGAACTATCACTGTCCTTTAGTGTGCACTTGGGCCACACGTACTCATTGTATGGAGTCTTTTAAGGCAAATCCTATCTCAGGGGCAGAGTGAGAGCAGGGAACACACCTCTTACTCCCTGCTCCTTTTTGATGTAGGGAACATTGGGCTTTATCAGTGAGACAGGTGAGTAGCTCCCCCGAGAGCCCCAATGCTCTCAGTGATGATTTTTTTTTTACCTTCCTGTGTAGTTGGTTAAAAGCCTTTTGAAATGACTTCTTCATGCAAACAGAAAATGTCCCATTGCTCAATTCTAAATTAAAGCCAAAATCACATGCGTGTGCATGCGCACATGCGCGCGTGCACGCACACACACACACAAGAGAGAGAGAGAGAGAGAGAGAGAGAGAGAGAGAGAGAGAGAGAGAGAGAGAGAGAACAGTGAGCTCTGTGACAGTCTCACCCTGCTCAAGATCAAACAAGGTACTGTGACAATGTGACTTGCCTTCCTTTTGAGCTCCTGGCCATAATCACCCAAGAGTGGAGGCAGCTGATGTTAGTCACGTCTAATTAAAATTGTTCTGTGCCATTTGGTTTCTAATGACGGCCGTTGCATATTTTGTACATAGTGGTTGGTCCATTTGCCTCAATCTGTCATCTAGTTTCTCAATTAGTAGCAGTAATTATAACTCCAAAGTCAATAGCAGTATCAAAGCAAGGTTATGTAAACACCATAAAGTTATTAGGGATGAAAATAACTGCAGCCCCATTGAGATTACTCACAGTAGGAGGAGGGTGTGACATGAATCATGGAAGAGGAGACGAATGGAGACTTGGAGGCAACAGGACAGCTGTGCTGGGGGCCAGGGGATGAGATGGCATAGCAAGACTGCCCATGGGCTCTCAGGCCTTCTGCTTACAGGTTACAGATACCAACAAGCCCAAGGGATCGTGATGGGGAAATGCTGTAGGGCTCTAAGTGACAAGCTGGTGAACAGAGTTCAGCCTTGTTCTCAGTGTTCTGTCCTACAGGGGCAGAAAAGGAAATAGGATGCAGGACTGATTAATGACTGTAATCGATGAGGTTGCTAATGAGTTTATATAAAGAGAGGAAGTGAGATTGTGTTGACCTACTCAACCTCTTGCCCTTTCCTTGTGGGTGTTTCCTAATCAAATCAAACGTCAGCCCACACCCTAGGAGGGCAAAGAAAAGGTATTATTGTGCAGCCACTCCCTGCTTTTTTTTTCCAGAATAGACAGAGAATTTCCTGCTTTGGATTTATAAGTCTCTTTATTCCACAGGAACTTTTAAAATGAGCAAAGCGGCCTTAGCTTGAGCTCTGGCTCTCTGGCTCTGTCTGTCAGCGTGTCTGTCTGTCCATCATGTCTATGCATTAGGTAATGCACTTGTGTAATGTACAGTACTTGTGTAATGTAATGATTGTGCCTGTGATGTTAGACATACATACCTACATATGACTGTCTAGTCACTGGGACACGTAGAACAATACACAGACCCTTGCTTACACTAACAGTTTGGGAGGTTGAATTCCTAACACTGAGCTGATGGCAGGGTCAGATACTTGCAAGGATTCTGTCCTTGGAGTTACATTGGAGAAAGGAGAGGGAGGGAGGGAGGGATAAAGGAGGAAAATAACATGAACACATTTTCTCTGGTATCATAGAATGATGCTGATCCCACTAGGAAGACTTTATTGTCATCTCATCATCTGTACCAAGTTACTCCCAAGGCCTTATATCCAGACCCCATCACGTGACAGGAAAACTTGGGGACACAATTCCACCCACACAGATGACTAACAGAAATCCACCTCAATAGTGTAGATCAACATAACAGACTATTAGAACATTTCCTAGAGGTTTAGCCTTCGCCAGCTCAAAGTGATTGCATTAGTTTCTGGGGGCAAATACTGATTGTCAACGAGAGCAAGGAACTATGTTTAAAAAGGCTTTGAATGGACTATGCTTGAGAATGCAATAGTATCCCCTTCTCCCTCCATGACTTTTTAAAGGTGTGTTATCATTTTAAGATTGCTTCTGATGGTATTGGAATAAACCTATTTTGCCATCTCACCTAACTGGTATCAATCCTCAGCTCAGTTCCTGCTGACTGTGCTCAGTCCCCCTGTAAGCATCCCAGGTGACCTCTGCAGCTGTGTGCATGGTGTGCAGTGCCAATGAGGAGCGAGTAAGTTCCCCATGGAGGCAGTACTTTTCTTTTTAAAAATTAAAAAAAAAGAAATGTATTTATTTTTACTTTATGGGTATGCCATTTTGGTGCTATGTCTATATACCACATGTACGCAGTGCCTGTGGAGGCCAGAAGAGGATATCAAATTCCCTGGACCTGTAGTTACAAACAGTGGCCTGCTACCATGTGGGGTCTGGGAATCAACCCCTGGAAAAGCAGACAGTTCTCTTAACTGCCATGTTTCTAGCTTCACTTCTCTTCATTTGAGAAGTAGAAAATTTCCCACCTCTAGCTAGCCAGCTTCCAGAACTGGTTTTATATATATATATATATATATATGTGTGTGTGTGTGTGTGTGTGTGTGTGTGTGTGTGTGTGTGTGTGTACAAACAAACATTCCAAATGTAAAAATATCTCCAATCTAAAGAATTTCTTGTTCCAAGTCTTTGGCAAGGGGATGTTCAGCTGGTGTCCCTGGGTTACTGAGGTAAGCATGTGTGCTTGTTAAGTCCCAACACAAACATGGAGATGTCCTTCTGTCAAAGTCCCACTGTAGAAAACACGTAGTCTGGATTCAGTTTTTCAAACTGGAGCCTACCAGTGACTACAACCACCATCCAAGTTTCAGTGCGTGGTAAACGATGAGGCTCAAGAACTCTAGCTGCTGACTGCCCTGCACAAAAACATGCCGCAGTTCAGCAAACAACTCTCTTCTAAGCAAAAACTATGTAGCCTTCACTTCAGCCTGTGAAACTGATTTATTGGATGAATAAAAAAGATCAACATCCCATTAAGAAGAACTAATCAAATGGCTTACATCCATAAGATGAATGTTAATAATTTGTTAGTGTAAGCTTTTTTGTGTCCGTTAGAATGGGCAAATATAAACTTGTCCATTCTCTTGCTTTTGGTTTGAACTCAGAAATCAGTTTCAACACAAGCACTCTAACGTTATTGGTCATTAATAGTCTAATCAGATCTTAACTTAAGCTCATAATCTTTATTCCAAAATCTGAACCAATAGTGATTAGTAAATGGCTTCTGTTTATTTCATACCATGTAATGGTGTCAGCATTTGAGGTGTGAGGACACCACAGTCTTCTGTCTGTAAATACACACTCAGTGTACCCCATCCACATAGGATGTGTCCCATGCATGTATGACAGTCTCTCCAGCTAGGGTATCACACACACATAGTGTGTTCTATGAACCTGTAGAGCATCCTACACGCACACAGAAGGTTTCCCTTGCATCTTCTGCTCAGTTCCTATCCACAGTGGCTGTGTGTTCTGTTTGTAAAGTCCCTGCTCCAGGGACAGTTACTCTGTGCATCCCTGTGATCATGTTCTTCACACAGAGTAATGTGCCAAGCAGGCTATGGGGCTGTCATTTATTGGTGATTGTCTAGCTAAGTAAATCATGGATGACTTTACTTCAGGTTCACATCTATTCAATTTTCTGTATAACTCAAAAGTGGAGCACACCACAATTGAATGGAGAATTGTAAGACCAGCAGCTACTTAAGACTCTCATTCATACAAGGGGAATAAGGCCCGGAGCTCAGTGGTGACCCCAGGACAGGTGGACTCCAGCAGCCATACACATCTGAAAGGTTGAAGGTTTCCCTGGGTGGCATCTAAAGTTTATGTATACTTGGAGTCCTGCATGAGGGTATGGATGAGCAAAACAGCTCCGCACAGGGTGTTAATACAGACACACCCAGGGCCTTTGCACCCAGTGTATTGAGACTTACGTCTTAATAAATGTTGGCTGGTGTTCTACGCAGTGAGAACATGCTGGTTGACGTATGCCATCTCATGTCACCAAACTCAAAGGAACCTGAGGTTACTTTGTACAACTGTAGGAGGGTGTCCCCCCTGAGGCGTTCTGGAAATACAGTAGGAGTGACTACAGTTGTTGTTGTTATTGTTTTGTTGTGTATGTGTGAGTGTGTTTTTTAATTGACCTGGTGTGGGAAAGCCCAAGACTACCACAGCTGTCTTTGAGCCTGAATGCTGAGTCTTTCCAAGTAATTGCTTTTATTGTCTGGAGTTTCTTGTGAGTAATGGAGGTTGCTTGCAGACAGCTGCTTAGAGGTCACAGTTCTGGCTGTAGAGCTGGCTAGGGATTAGTCTGCTGTGGCTGATATTTTTACTAATGTTCGAATTTAATTGAAAATACTTAGTTTATTGGCACTAGTTAATCCAATCTATTTTTTCCTAGTTAAGGAACATGCCAAAAGCTGTAATTTGATCAGTTTTATGTGAACCAAAATAGATTTTGGCTTCAGTCCAGGAGGAGGGACGATTTTATACCCGTTCAAAATCGGCCTGACAGTTTAACTTGCAAAGTTAATAGAAATGAGGAAAAAGAATTTTCATAGGAAAATTTGGAACAAGCCACGGCAATCCCGAGTTGTCTTCACAGACCTTCCCTGGGCCAGCTGTCTGCGGGTCCTCAGCTCCTGGACAGACTCTGGACCATATTTTTTGTCCTTTATCCTCTGTCCTATACATTTGGGTGGTAACTGGGTCATCCTAAAGAAAGAGTGGCAGAGTCCCTTCTCTCTCTGATCCCATGACCAGTCTCTGGATGGGTGTGTGCGTGAGTGTGTGCGTGTGTGTGTGTGTGTGTGTGTGTGTGTGTGTGTGTGTGTGTAAATGTTCATTTGTCATTGGTACCTCCATAAGTGAACCTGCTTCTTGTTAAGGCTTGCCCATCTTCTGCCCCTTCTGATGCTGGCCACTCAGTGACAGGGTAAATAGAGCATCACTGTCACCAGTCAGCTTCCTTAGAAAGTTGTAACGACTATCATGTCATCTGCAAATAATGATAGTTTGACTTCTTCCTTTCCCATTTGTATCCCTTTGACCTCCTTATGTTGTCAAATTGCCCGAGCTAGTACCTCAAGTACAATATTGAAAAGATAAGGAGAGAGGGCTCAGCACTGTCTAGTCCCTGATTTTAGTGGGATTGCTTCAAGTTTCTCTCCATTTAGTTTGATGCTGGCTACCGGTTTGCTGTATATTGCTTTTACTATGTTTAGGTATGGGCCTTGAATTCCCGTTCTTTCCAAGACTTTAATCATGAAAGGATGCTGAATTTTGTCAAATGCTTTTTCAGCATCCAATGAAATGACCATGTGGTTTTTTTCTTTGAGTTTGTTTATGTAGTGGATTGCATTGATGGATTTCCGTATATTAAACCAACCCTGCATTCCCGGGATAAAGCCTACTTGATCATGGTGGATGATCGTTTTGATGTGTTCTTGGATTCGGTTGGCAAGAATTTTATTGAGTATTTTTGCATCGATATTCATAAGGGAAATTGGTCTGAAGTTCTCTTTCTTTGTTGGATCTTTGTGTGGTCTACCTAAGTGACCCAATAAACTCCACTAGAGAACTCCTACAGCTGATAAACAACTTCAGCAAAGTGGCAGGTTATAAAATCAACTCAAGCAAATCAGTGGCCTTCCTATACTCAAAGGATAAGCAGGCTGAGAAAGAAATTAGGGAAATGACCCCCTTCACAATAGCCACAAACAGTATAAAGTATCTTGGGGTGACTCTTACCAAACATGTGAAAGATCTTTATGACAAGAACTTCAAGACTCTGAAGAAGGAAATGGAAGAAGACCTCAAAAAATGGGAAAACCTCCCATGCTCATGGATCGCCAGAATCAATATAGTTAAAATGCCAAAAGCAATATACAGATTCAATGCAATACCCATCAAAATCCCAACTCAATTCTTCACAGAGTTAGAAAAAGCAATTAACAAATTCATCTGGAATAACAAAAAACCCAGGATAGCTAAAACTATTCTCAGCAACAAAAGGAATTCTGGGGGAATCAGTATCCCTGACCTCAAGCAATACTACAGAGCAATAGTGTTAAAAACTGCATGGTATTGGTACAGTGACAGGCAGGCAGATCAATGGAACAGGATTGAAGATCCAGAAATGAACCCACACACCTATGGCCACTTGATTCTCGACAAAGGGGCTGAAAACATCCAATGGAAAAAAGATAGCCTTTTCAACAAATGGTGCTGGTTCAACTGGAGGTCAGCATGCAGAAGAATGCGAATTGATCCATCCTTATCTCCTTGTACTAAGCTCAAATCCAAATGGATCAAGGACCTCCACATAAAGCCAGACACTCTGAAGCTAATAGAAAAGAAAC
The DNA here is from genome assembly GCF_947179515.1 of Apodemus sylvaticus. Lineage (NCBI taxonomy): Eukaryota > Metazoa > Chordata > Mammalia > Rodentia > Muridae > Apodemus > Apodemus sylvaticus. Next base: position 35,503,126 of record NC_067485.1, on the reverse strand, counting down.
TGGGGAAAACCCTTGAGGACATTGGTACAGGGAGAAAATTTCTGAACAGAACACCAATAGCGTATGCTCTAAGATCAAGAATTGACAAATGGGACCTCATAAAATTACAAAGTTTCTGTACGGCAAAGGACACCATCAAGAGGGCAGATCGGCAACCAACAAATTGGGAAAAGATCTTCACCAATCCTACATCAGATAGAGGGCTAATATCCAATATATATAAAGAACTCAAGAAGTTAGACTCCAGAAAACCAAACAACCCTATTAAAAAATGGGGTACAGAGTTAAACAGGGAATTCTCACCTGAAGAACTTCGGATGGCGGAGAAGCATCTTAAAAAATGCTCAACTTCATTAGTCATTAGGGAAATGCAAATCAAAACAACCCTGAGATTTCACCTTAAGCCAGTCAGAATGGCTAAGATTAAAAATTCAGGAGACAGCAGGTGTTGGAGAGGATGTGGAGAAAGAGGAACACTCCTCCACTGCTGGTGGGGTTGCAAATTGGTACAACCACTCTGGAAATCAGTCTGGCGGTTCCTCCGAAAACTGGGCACCTCACTTCCAGAAGATCCTGCTATACCACTCCTGGGCATATACCCAGAGGATTCCTCACCATGTAATAAGGATACATACTCTACTATGTTCATAGCAGCCCTATTTATAATTGCCAGATGCTGGAAAGAACCCAGGTATCCCTCAACAGAAGAGTGGATGCAAAAAATGTGGTATATCTACACAATGGAGTACTATTCAGCCATTAGAAACAATGAATTCATGAAATTCTTAGGCAAATGGATGGAGCTAGAGAACATCATACTAAGTGAGGTAACCCAGACTCAAAAGGTGACTCATGGTACGCACTCACTAATAAGTGGATATTAACCTAGAAAACTGGAATACCCCAAACATAATCCATACATCAAATGAGGTACAAGAAGAAAGGAGGAGTGGCCCCTTGTTCTAGAAAGACTCAGTGAAGAAGTATAGGGCAAAACCAGAACGGGGAAGTGGGAAGGAGTGGGTGGGAGGACAGGGGGAGAAAAGGGGGCTTATGGGACTTTCGGGGAGTGGGGGGCTAGAAAAGGGGAAATCATTTGAAATGTAAATAAAAAATATATCGAATAAAAAAAATAAGTTGGTGAAAGTTGCTGATGTGTGTCTCTCATATTAATGGCAAAATTGAGGTGTTCGAGCTGTGGTCGTGGTCCTTATTCTCATAGGAGCAGGAACTGGTAGAGTAAGAATTGAAAACATTTTAATAAAACAATAATATATTTTTCTAAAAAAAAAAAAAAGAAAGTTGTAACGAAGGTGTAACAAGCACCTGACGCAATCAGCTTATAAAGGTGGAAGGTCTACCTAGCTCAGCTTGGAGGGTTGTTATTGATTGGCCCTATTGTTTTGGGCTTATTGTGAGGTAGCATAGCATAGTTGTGGTACACCACAACCCTTTTCCCTCACAGCTGGAACTGAGAGGGAAGTGAGGAAAAATGGCAGGGGCAGAGTTTCTCATCCCTTCAAGAGCTGGCCACTGCTTGAAAGATCTTCCCTTCAGCTCCACCTGTTTAACTTTCTACTAGTCATCCTCACACCACCCATAGGCTTGGAACCCAGCATTTAACACACAGAGCATTGAGATATTTTACCTCCATACTACACTGTTTCTTTCAATGCTCTCTGACCAGGCTCTGAGTAGGGACAGGAGGTCATGAGTAATAAACAGAGTCATGTCTTTGGCCTTGCAAAATTTACTGTGGAGTTAGAAATCTAACTCATGTTGATTTTAATTACTAGTAAAACAAAATGTTTGAAGAGATTCAATGGGTTCCCCACCTCTTTATGCAGACCCCGGGGTTCCTCTACTTTTTTCTGTCATCCCTTGCAGCCTTCTGGTGTAGTCCACCTCAATTCCTTTGAACTTGTAGGAATACTTTCTATCAGGAACCCAAGGTGGTTATATTGGGCTGGGGTGCAAAACAGTTCCTCCCTCAATCGACATCAGAGGAGCTGCTTTTTGCAGCAAATGGAAATCAACAGAGGGCCTCACAACTGGACAACATGCAAAGAGTGAAAGACTTTGGAACACTCGACCTAAATTAGATGCCTTTAAACCCTCCCTCAAGGTTCAGAGACCTATGCAGAAGGAGGTAGAAAGATTGTAGAGTCAGAGGTGAGGGTTGGCATCAAGGAAACATTATCTTCCACACACAACAGGGCTGATGCACATATGAGCCCAAAGAGGCTGTGGCAGCATCTACAAGACAGGCACAGGTCCAAGTCAGATGGGTCCCAATCCTGAGTGGAAGAAGTGGACTCTGGCTTACATTTCTAATCAAGAAGTTATTCGCAACTGATGCTCACTGACAAATGGAAAAATCAGTTATCTCCAGTGGAACATCACTGGGTAAGTGGCTCACACTCCAGGGCAGGCTCCATGCCAGAGAGCAGCTGACCAACACAAAACTAAGTCCATGCAGCTTTGAGGATTTCCTTTCTTTCTTTTCATTTCCTTTGGTTTTTTTGCTTTTCTTTTTTCTTCTTTGTTGTATTGATCTTTTGCTTATTTGCTTTGATTTTCATTCTTTGTGAATTTGTTTTGAAATACACAGAAGTACACACATGCGAACATACACACACACACACACACACACACACACACAGAGACAGAGAGAGAGAGAGAGAGAGAGAGAGAGAGAACAAAATTTGGCAAGTAGGGAAATGAGGAGGATCTGGGGGACAGGCTTGGGAGGGGAAACAAAATATATTGCATGAAAATATACATTAAAAACCTAAAACAAGAGGAAAATGTGTTAAGCATAAGGGCGGAGATCATTTTGGTGGACCCTTGGACTCTTTTTTTTTTTTTTAAATATGAAACACTACAAGCACTTTAATCAAAATCCTATTTATTCTAATGAAAATCACTCGAAATCTACCCTACCTAGAGTGTTGCACTTGGAGTGAACACGCGTGGATGAGGAGTAAGGCCAGTACTGAGTGGGTGGTCCACCCGGTGGGATGCCCCCTGTCTGCTCTTCAAAGAACTAGAGCTGCCTTCAGATCGTGGCTGGAGCCAGGGAGGAAGTTTGGAGGGCGATGATGAAAGCCATTGTGCTGAATACTAGACAGGTTCGAGTTCTACCTTGCTCAGTCTACTGGACATCAGTCCCCACCTGCTCTCTAGGTAGCCTCACAGGTTATCCCCTCACTTCACCCCCATCATCCTCCCCCATCATGGAGGGGACTGGGTCGCACTTTCTGGAGGGACACAGAAGACACAAATGCTGACTGTCGTTTTTTGGGGTTTTTTTTTTGTTGTTTTTTTGTTTTTTTCTCTTGGGGCAGGCATTTTGTGGGTGAATAGTCTAGCCGAGAATGTTTCTTAGGAGGCTGCATTTTGGAATTTCTCTGCAAAGATGTTTGGAGGTGTTTATGGCGAGTTGTCTGAAGAAAGCACTTGGGGGCTGCGTTGCGGGAATCTGGTGTTATTTTACTCTAATGTATGTCCTGGCAAAGGATGTGGTGCCGTGAGCTGGCCTAGGACTACCTCATTTCCTCCCAGATCACATGATTCGACTATCCCACCCTTCCCTTCTTTGTAGCCCAAGACTCACTTGCCTTGGTTGGGGCATATGGCTCAGGCATGGGGGCTGCGTTTCCAGTCTCTGACCTTTCTTCTTCCATCACTTGCCAACAGCCCACTCTGATATGTGTTGGGAACTGACCTTCCTGGGCCACCTTGTCCCCAGGGGGTCAGGTGACTGTCAGGCAGCCATTATGTGGGAGCAGGGCGGAGCCTCGGCGCCTGGCTGCCAGCTTCATGGGTTCTCCTCAGGCCCTTCATGGAAGTCCTTCTGTGGTGGTGTTCCTGCAGGCGCCAGCCCCTGGAATCTAGCAGACTTGTTTCCCCAGCCTCAGGGCTGGTGGCAACTCCCAGCTTTTGGCATATGGTTAGTTTCTTCACTCCAGTTTTGAATTTAAAAATATTTGTTTATTTGTGGGGTGGTCTGTATACCAGCTGCACGTGTGCAGGTCATAAGACAGCTTGCTGAAGTTCCTTCTACCACGTGTATCCCAAGGATTGACCCAAGGTGGTCAGACCCAGTGGCAAGTACCTTTGCCCACTGAGCTGTCTTGCTGGTTCTGGCATGTTTTGTTTTGTTTTGTTTTTTTAATTTCTACCACCTTTACCCCAATTTTATGTTTTTCTTGTCATCCCCTCCCACCTTTACCCTTCTGGTTTTCCTCGCCCTCATCCCGTATGCTTGTTCTTAGTAAACCAGCCCTGGGCTAGGAAGAGACCATTGGCATGTGGGTCTAGCCTTAGCCATTTCAATTGAGATTGGCTCTGTACCTAAAGTGGTGCCAATCAAGGAAGGCTAAATATGGTGGCTAAATATGTTTAGAGTTGTTGGAGAAGGAAGTTACATGAATGGAAAGAGGCATAGTTCAAAATAAACACTATAGTGTCAGGGTAAACTTTATACAGCGTTTTAGTATAGGCAGAGGTAAAACAAGGTGTGTGTGTTGCCTGACAAGAGAAAGAAGGAAGGAATGGAGGGAGGGAGGGAAAGAAGGAGGGAGGGAGGGAGGAAGGAAGGAAGGAAGGAAGGAAGGAAGGAAGGAAGGAAGGAAGGAAGGGGTTTAATTTGACTCAGAGACTCAGGGAATGTCAGTTCACTATGGCAAAGAAGACATAGGGGAGATTTTATTCTTGGTGGTAGAACATGGCCAAATGCCTTGTTCAAATCTTAGTGAACCAGGAAGCAGAGAGTTCAAGACTGAATTTAGTTGTTGGCATGTCCTTTAAGGCCTACCTGTCATGGCATATTTTTGCCAGCTAGGGCCTTTGTCACAAAGGTTCCATAGCCTCTCTAAAAATTCCACTGGCTAGGGAGCAAGGTTTGAAATACATACACCTATGGGGGACATTTTACACTTAATAACGTTTATGCATGCATATGGTTTCTGGCTATGTACTGGACAGGCCTGGAAACCATGGTGCCCTAATGACAGTGAACAGTCCCAGTTCCTATAGTTTGAGTTTTCGATGCCATACCTAACTTAAAGGAACCAGGGAGTCAGTCATGCCTCCAAGGATAAATAGATGAATACAAGATTTATTTAATTTGGTTTAGAAATTATAGAGTTCTCAAAATATAAAAAGCCAGTTCAAAGGCATTCACCTGGCCATATGGACCATTCTGCATCAAAATAGTGGTGGTCATGCTTTGTAACCTTTAGAACACCATAGGTGCCCATAAATTTATACAGTGGAAAAAGAGAAGGACCTACCCTCTGGCAGAGAGTCTCTTACAAATATTCACTAATTACTTAACAATGAATAAGAGTAGGGTATGCAGTGACCAGGGGTGAAACTTTGCAGCTTGTATCTTAACCAAATGACAAAGTGCAATATTGCTGGCATCAGGACGATTTGACATTGGGTGCCATGGATATGGGACATGGCACACTGAGAACAGTGTGAGATATTTATGAGCTATTTCTGTTCTTGGTACCCAAATGACAAGCAAGAATAGAGCAAGACAAACCCAGGGGCCATTTGAATAAATTACAAATTTGTTGTTTTTGGTGTAGCAGTACATTGAGCTCTATAGAGACAGAGCCAGGGTAAGAGAGAGTCAGATGGGCACTGAGAAGAGGGGCAACTCTGAAGAAAACCACAGTTGGATATGGGCAAAAGAGATTCTAAGAACCCAAGAGGAAAAATGTCATCTTTCTTTGTGCAAACTTGCTTGGAAAAAACTTCTCAATTTTCTGCTACATTCTCAGAGAGATGGAAGACCTTGACTGTAAAGAAAAAAGGTAAATTAGAAGGCATGTCAATAGTGGATAAGACTCATTATGGAAGAGAACTGGAAACCTAGATCAATCCTAAAGAGGAAACCAAAACGGCATTAAAGGCATCAAAGAATCCCAGTGCTCCCAAGAGGCCTCCCCTGACCTTCTGAGCATGGCTTCCAAACCAAAGGAGACTATCCCTGATCAGAAAACTCTGTTGGGAAACATTTTTAGTTTGTCAGGCCAGCTTTTATTAAAATTACATCACATTAAAGTAGAGAATATTTCCTTGTATTGTGATTTATCCATTTATAAATAAGACACAAGGAAAGAAGTTAAACTTTGCATCTTAGTACCACTTGCCAACTTATTTCTCTTTATAAAATCCAAATTCATTTATTAGAATAGTGTTTATTTGCTTAGCAGTTTAGAGAAATATTTGCCAATTCTGTAGGTTTGAGATAAACATTCTCTTTAAGTGCCAATGTTTTTTTAAGTGGTGTTCTTGTAACTTCATGTGCTTTTGTGATAGAACAATGTTTTGTTATAGGTTGTTAACTTGAATTTTTTCATTTGCATTTGTCTATGTAATTTGAGGAGGAATATTTAACACGATTCCTGTACAATACTTACAAACTAATAATTACAAAGATTTTATTATAAATATCTTGTTTTCAATGTCAAGTTTATGAAAGGAATAGTGTCTTAGTCAGGTTTCTAGTTTTGCACAAAAATCATGACCAAGAAGCAAGAAGTTGGGGAGGAAAGGGTTTATTTGGCTTACACCTTCCATATTGCTGTTCATCACCAAAGGAGGTCAGGACTGGAACTCAAGCAGGTCAGGAAGCAGGAGCTGATGCAGAGGCCATGGAGGGATGTTACTTATTGGCTTGCTTCCCCTGGCTTGCCCAGCTTGCTTTCTTATGGAACCCAAGAGCACCAGTCCAGGGATGGCACCACCTACAGTGGGGCCTCTCCTCCTTGATCACTAATTGAGATCACAGCTGGATCTCATGGAGGCATTTCCTTACTTGAAGCTCCTTTCTCTGTGATAACGCCAGCTTGTTTCAAGTTGATACACAAAACCAGCCAGTACAAATAGAAAGACTTAATAAGTGGAAAGATCTTCCTTCTCCTCCTCTTTCTTCTCCTCCTCCTCCTCCTCCACCTCTTCCTCCTCCTTCTTCTTTTCTATTTTCTTCTCTCTCTGTCCACTAACTTTCTCTCCTTCTCTCCCATCTCCCTTCTGTCTTCTTCCCCATGGAAGCTTAACTGGCTTCCTTGTTAGGGACTAATAAATTTTCCTGCCTGAGAGCAGTTTCCCAAAAATTCCCCCCTGTGTGTGTGTGTGTGTGTGTGTGTGTGTGTGTGAGTGTGTATGTGTATGTATGTGTGTGTACATATATGTCTGCATGTATATATTTATATGTATATAAGCAGGCTAGAGGTTGAGAAACTACAGGTGGCTTGTGAGCTGGTATTGAACCCCATGGAGGAGATTATTCTAGGGACAAGAAACTACAGGTGGCCTGTGTTGCTGATTTGAACTGCATGGAGATGTACCAAGAAATTTGGTGTTACCAAGATCGTCCTGGACAACTTGGGTTTTATGGTTTTGTGCTAGCTATATAGACAGATGTTTACGCTTATAAGAAGTACATAGTAATGGTATTTGAGGAGTAAGGAGCCTAAGGTTTGGGCTGAAAACTGTTATTAGATTATTCATAAACATATGCACACAGACACACTCACAGATGCACAGACACAAGACACACAGAGACACATAAGGCATTACACATACCACATACATATATACATTATATATAATATGCACATGTATCATATATATCATTTATGTACCACATATACGATACATTAAAAATGTATTGCATACCTACATATCCATACCACACAGATATACACACAAGCTGTACACACACCTTGCATACCTCATAATGCCACACACACTGTGCTGGATAGTTTTATGTGAATTTATCATAAGCCAATTGAAGAGGGGCCTCCAACTAAGAAAGTGCCTCTATAAGATCTAGCTGTAGGCAAGCCTGTAGGGCATCTTCTTAATTAGTGATTGATGGAGGGGGGCACAGCCATTGTAGGTGGTGCCACACTTGGGATGGGTTTTATAAGAAGGCAGGCTGAGCAAGCCATGTGGAGCAAGCCAGTAAGCAGCACCCCTCCATGGTTCCTCCCCAACATTCTTTGATCGCGGTGTTTCATCACAGCAATAGAAACCCTAAGACTCATATATAAGAACATATCAATACATATACCATAAACTCTACATAGTACACACACTGTATACACCAATTCACCCCACATATACACACCACACACAGGCATACCACATACATATACCATAAACATATCACACAAACTAGATACATAACATGCATATACTGCTCACACTCCATATACATGTTATGGACACCATACATATACACACTCCCCACATATCTTGCACATATACACACATATACCATATGCACCAATCATAGCACATATATCATATATACCAAACATACCATATAAGTATATATTCTTTATACATACACACATACTGTATAACTGCAACATTTATCACACAAACACACCACACACCACCACAGACATACAAAGAATATTTTCACTCTGTGATAAAATATTAGCAAATCTGGAGTCTGGGTGAGGAATATTCAGAAGGAAGCTTTTATTGTATCTTTTTGGCAATTTGTCTATAAATTTGTCACTGTTTTGAAGCCAAATGTTAAAATCATGTTAGCTAAAGTTTTATATATCTACATTCAAATTCTTTTCCGATGCTGCTGGGCAGGTGGCTCATGATTTGTGGAAAGGAATTACAAGCCACACCCTCCTAACTGAATGGCATTTGTAACACACAGCCTAGTCTAGCCAGAGTACTGACTCCACCAGCACCAGAATGGAGAAGCGTGTGAAGCTGGAGAGCTTTCCCTGTTCTTTAAGTCCTGTAGTTGAAGAAAGCTCAGAGACACAGGAGGAATGAGCACCAAAGACAGCCCCGCAGGCGCCCTGCATGAGGAGAGAGCCTAACCTCACGGGAGGTGCAGAATCCTGAAGGCCAGGGGAGGATGCCCTGGGTGGGGCCTAACTACATCCCCTAACCACATCACCTCTCATAAAAGGCAAAAAGGCAAATTTGAAAAAAAAAACCCTATTGTTCTAGTTGTAGGCACGCCTTTGTTTCATTACCTGCATTCAATTTAAAGAGTTTTATGAACTTCGGCACAGGATCCCTCTTATTACATTCTTTAGAAGGCAACTTTGCTTTTTGCTGGGACACCTGTCCACATGAAAGTCCAAACTCCCTTTTTTTTTAACAGTCTTCAAACAACCTAGGGCACACAGCTGGCTGGCCACAGCCTGCTGGAGGGACAGCTGTGTGGCTGACAGAACTGGCACCCGCACAAGACATGTGCACGGCTGTAAACAGGAACGGATCCCCTAACCTTTATGAGTCAAATATTTATTTTTGGAATATTAACAAAATCAAAAGAATTGCAGAGTTCTTTTAATTTTAAGTCAAAACACACTGGCATGCGGCTTTTAAGACGTTTTATTTAACGGGGTAATCTTAAATTGAGGCCGAAACAAATTCAGGAACATTAAGGATTTCTTGCCCAGTATATATAGCACTGAAGGAACATTTTAAAGAAATCTTTAATGCTCTATAAAAGATGTAACAAAATCCTTCTTGCTATAAAATGTCCTCCAGATATCGATGAGTACAGTAAAAACTCTCAAGTATGTGTATGTCAAAAGCTCTGGATATATGGTATGCTCTCTTCCCCCATCTCTCTGTCCCTTCCCCCCTCTTTCCGTTCCTCCCTCCCTCCCTCCATCCCTTCTCCACCCCTCCCTCCCTTCCCCCTCCTCTGTCCCTCCCTCCCTTCCTCTGTGAGCTTGTGTACACATATATGTTTGAGTCTCCTCATATATGTATAAGCCTCCTTGCGTTTCCCTCCCTTTTTCCCTCCCTCTTTTCCTCCTACTCCCCCTCCCCTCATCTCCCGCCTTTCCTGCCTGTGAACATATGAGCTGCTGTGGTTCAATCAGTAAGGATACTCCCCACACCCATCCCCAGCTAAGCTTGGTAGCTTGAGGTCAGTGCCCCAATCCATGTGGTAGAGGAGAAAAACCAAGTCTTCCAAGTTGTCCTCTGATCTCCACATACAGACCGTGGGTCAAGTGTGTGTCACCCTGGTCCCCACTCTCCTGTCTGTAAGGTATATGTTCTTTCATTACAGTCCCAAGGCGGATTCGGCATTCAAGCCATCCTATCTGTGTCTGCTCAGGAAGGAATGGGACTGGCAGTAGATGGGATAACCTAGATCCATCTGTCCACTTCACAAGCGCTTTTCTGTTTAGATCTGCTTGCCCGCAATCTGCCCAGACGCTCACTGTGTGCTGCAAGAGAGGATGAGAAAGGGAACTGAGGTTTTGCTAAGCAACAGGGTAACGGATAATAGGTGATGCACAATTGTTTCCAGGCCAATTCATTGCTTCTCAATAAGAAAGCTGAAATGCAGAGTTGATTCTGAAACATCCTGGATAATCACAAGTATAGCATCGCTGCGGTAGAACGGACGAATCTCACCAAGACAGAAAAATGGAGAAAGGATTCTTTCCACCGTAAGCTCCTGCACTTTAAAACATGTCTGTTTTCTTTTTATGTATTTATTTGTTTTTGACACAGCTCTTGCTATGTGGTCTGGCGGCCCTTGGCCTTCCTGACTCTCCTTGCCCAGCTGCCTAAATGCTGGAGTTACAGGAGCGTGCGGCCTTGTCTGACTGCTTTTATTTCTAATTCATTGTTATCACATTACATTGACTATATTTAGTCTGATCTACATTGAATATATCTGAACTACATTCTATATTCAAAAACATATCAATTGCATGAACTATATTTGATGAGTTATCTATTATAGTTAGAATCAGCTCCTATTTATATGGAATCAAAATGATCAGAAAATCCACCATCAAAAATCACAGCATTATTTTTAGTTTTTCTAGCCATATACCTATCTGCTATCTGCTTATTGCTTTGCTTTGCTTTGCTTTGCTTTGTTTTTCTTTTCTTTTCTTTTCTTTTCTTTCTTTCTTTCTTTTTTATTTTTTATTTTTTTTTAGCTTTTTTCTGACAGGGTTTCTCTGTATAGCCTTGACTGACCTGGAACTTACTCTGTAGACCAGGCTGGCCTGGAACTCAGAAATCCACCTGCCTCTGCCTCCCAAGTGCTGGTATTAAAGGCGTGTGCCACTACCGCCCGGCTCTGCTTACTGCTTTTCAATGAGAACTCCACACATGCACCATGAGTCAAGTGTGTGTCAACATTTATTTATTTATTTATTTATTTATTTATTTATTTATTTATTTAAATCTCACTGATTGCTGTATAGTTACTACACAGCTTGGGTAAATCAGAACACTTCTTCAGAACAAGTTGCCTGGCATTTTAGTGCTAGGATTGCCTTTTGTAGAATATTTTAAAAATGAGACCACCCACTGACTTTAATTGTTTAAAGCACCACCGTCTCCCCTCTTTCTGGTTCATTTGAAAGTGTACAGAAAAAAAAAATTCTTAAGGAGATAATTGCTTTTCCTCTCATGAATTAATAAAGAAAGGCTTCTTGTATCAGGAAGGGAAACAGAATTCTTTACCCTTCTGGATTACTTCACAAGAAGTTGGCAATTCAAAACTCCATGGGCATGGCTGGGAATTCCACTGCAAGGTAAACAAAGATCTAACACATACCCCCCCCACCTCTGGAAATGAATTCTTTAGGAGGGAAACAAACTATGCCCGTCACAATGACATCAGCTTATTGTAACCTTCCTTCAGTGTAGACAAAATAACCCGTAGGCCTCTCAGATCTGCCCGTGAGTCACCTTTTCTGTACCCAGTGACTTCCTTCAGGACATCACACAGTGCTGCCTTTGAATGGGGCCTTTCAAATAGATTGTCCCCTAACTTCAGGTTCATGGGAGTGTCTCCCTGTTGGGCAGGGGCTGGTGGGTAGGGAACACCTGCAGTTCCCTTAGGGGTGGGGTCTAGGCCTCTGGACACTGCCAGCTATAATTGTATCTGTGATCTTAAATCTCTCGTGTATTTCTCCTGCTGATTCTATTTTTAACATATTCTCATGAAGTCTTCAAATGGGGTTCTTGTGGCAGGGCAAACATCAGCGTGCGCGCGCGCGCGCGCGCGCGCGTGTGTGTGTGTGTGTGTGTGTGTGTGTGTGTGTGTGTGTGTGCTGGGTCTATCTTTCATGAGCTGCTTGCCAGTCAGACAGGAACTTGAAGCCTGGGGTCAAGGAGTTCTCTGCGGCAGAAAAGACTTTGCTGTTAGACCCAGAGATAGGCAAATAAGCTTGCTCCCTGGATTAGAAAGTGCAGGAACATTTCGCTTGCTCTGGGTTCAGCACTCATTATAAGAAACTCCCCAACTGGAGGTTTTGAAATCAGAAATCAGTATCACTAGGACGCCACAAATGGAAAATCCCATACTTGACCTCAAGTGATAGATGATAGTCAGACATGGGCACATTGAAAATGTTATACAAATTACCTCATGCTATGACACATGAATGAATTTCATATTGAAAGATGGGTCTCAACTCTGATATCTAACAACATAAACCCCAACTCCAAGAGGGCAGGGTGGTCCTGTATGCTGAGTCCCCGAGGCAACCTGCACATCAATGGCACTCAATGCGGTTTGTTAAGTGAATGCATGACAAAATAAGTACATTTTTGTTAAACTCAGACTAAGGGTCAGACAGGGCAGACTATTAGCTGCTCTTAGTTCTGAGTTTAGAAGGACGTTTGGATCTAGACTTGTTCAGCAACTTGTTTCTATTCCATGTGATGTTAAGGTGAGACACACGGCCCAGTACTCCCCAGTGAATATACCAGTATATACTGTGCTATGGAAGAGCACTGTTCTACCAGCACTAAGAGGTGGGGAAATTCCACTCAAAGATGCAGCCTCCCTCCTTCTCAGTTTCCACCCACCCATGCCCAGTCTGGGCAAGGAATACCTGCTGGGCAGTGTCCCATGAATACACAGTCTTTACTCTCAGCCCATTTGGAAAAGATGCCCCATTTCTATGGCAGCTTTCCGAGCTCCAGGAAGGCCAGCAGCTTCTTGTTTCTTGAATGGATTTGAGAGCACAGCATCTGGCAGGCCACAAGAGGACAGCAGTGGCTTGAGCTCTGGCTGCTGTTCCCTCCTCTGGCTTCTCCCCAGGAACAGAGAGACCATCTGGCTACCTGGGTGACTTAAGACTGGTTTCAACACCTTATTCTAGCCCAGTAATGGGACGAGATTTTTACTGATAAATGTGCTGGAAAAAACCCAGGGTGGCTTCTGCATGCCAAGTTGTTATTTTCCCTTTCTTCCAGACTGCTCTGACATAATTATCTCTGATATCACAGAGCCTCACTGGGGACCTAAAGGGAAGAAGTAAGCTCTACTCTCTCGGAGCCTGCCTTGCCAGAACCAGGGTGATTTTTTAAGACTATTACTTTAATTCACTAAATTCATGAAACTTTGACTCATGACTTTCCCTGCTTAGATATTCGTAAAACATTTCCTGAATATTGAAATGTGTAGCATATCCAGGGAACAAAAATATGAACAAGCAACCTCTGTGTTAAAGCATAGGTGAGAGAAACCATGTGAACCAATAAATAATAATTCAATTTGATAACATCTAACTTCATATCACACAGGCAGGCAAGGACCAAGTTGGGACTTCAAAGCAGAAGTTCAGGCCACTCTAGGACTATCTACAAAATTTTATTATGGAAAAAATAGTTTCAACTGACTCTCACTGCATAGCCCTATTCTTTAATAAGTGTAGTCAACAGCTCATGTAATGTTTGCATGAGTCAGAAACTGTGTAAACTTCTTTCTGTGCATGGGACCCTTCTGCTCACTCAGGCCTCAGAAGATAGAGATCATGTCTCAAATGTTTACTCTAATTAGGAAAGATTAAATTTATTTTTTAACATTTTTAACTGATGAATGTGCTGGAAAAACCCAGGATGATTTCTGCATGTTTTCTAATTCTACCAGATTATTCTGGTATCACTGTGTTCTCTGTTACTGTAGAGCTTTACTGAGAGTATTGGTCTGAGTCCTGATCGGCACTTAGAGTCCTCGTTGGACCAGAGGGGCCATCGAACTTCCTAAGTAAGAGCACATAGATTCTTGGGAAACAGATAAGGTTTGGGAAAACAAACGGAATCACAACTAGGATGTAGATACCAAAGCTGGAATATTGGTCCTGATGCTCAGTGCTTTGGTTCTCCCTCACCATCAGAATCTATCCTCTGGTACTTGAATGGCTTCCTGCATTTCTATCTGGACACTCTTGGACCCAAGGGTCTACTCAATCTGTGCTTTTCCTAGGCCAGACTCTAGAAACTTCCAACAGCGAACCCTTAGGAAGCTACACAGTAGCCGCAGGGAGATCGGAGATGAGAGATGGGAGATGGGAGATGGGAGATGATGGGAGATGGGAGATGGGAGATGATGGGAGATGGGAGATGATGGGAGATGGGAATGTTGTCAGTCTCTGGATCTATAGCTCTGAGTGAACTGAAACCCTTTCACTCACTTATCAATGGCTGTGGCTCCTTTGACTCCACAAACAGCTCTTATCACACAGGTTGCTCTAAATGAAGGCAGAGTCTGCATTGCTGGCTGCAATAGTAGTAGTAACAGCAATAGCCTAATAATAAACCTGTCCAGTAGGATTCATCATGAATAAAGCCATGAGTGTTCACTGAAGAGCAAAGCTGCTGTCTTCCCCTGCCATTACCTCTATGCAGTGAGCAGTCCATGGTCTCCACCAGAGCTGGAGTTTTGTAAACATAGATGGATGTCCTTCATAGATCATTAATGTCTGATTGCATGGACCCACAGAAAGGGGCCTTATTCCTTGACCTAAAGCAGCAGCTTTAGCATTCATTCCCTCCCTCCTTCCCCTTTGCCCTTTGCCCTTTCCCCCCTCCCTCCACCATTTCTTTTTACTTCCTTCCCTTCCTTTTGCCCTTCATTTCTTCTTTGTGATCCCAGTCTTGCACGTGCTAGATAAGAGAGATACAGGGTCTGTCATTGACCTATCCTCAGCTTTTCTTTTGTTCTTTATTCTTTAACTTCTACTGTGTGGACAATAAACCACAGATAGAGGCCATAGATACTCTCTCATGACAATTGTGTCTTGAAGCCATTGTTTTTCATGCATACTCTTGAAAGAACAAAGTTCTAAGTACAAATTAAAGATACTCACATCCACAATGACAAGTGGGTGAATGGAATCTGGCATTTAAAATTCCAAGGCAGAATGTCTACCCAGCCCTGAATGATGTCATGTGCTAGCACCTGGAGGTAACTGCAGACTGGACTTCCTCTCCTCTTTCTACTTGGACAATACACTCGGGTCTACTGCTTTGGTGCCCATATGTCACTTCATTAGACATTGGGAAGATGGCTAATGGATATCAAGGCTCCCTTACCTGTGTTTTTTCTTTGTGTTGACAGACAAGCTAATTCTCTGGTGCAAAAGTTCTAGAAGGGGTTCAAATGGTTTATAGGCTGCTGTTCTGTGCACACTGTTAACTCCAAATTGGGTACCCTTTCAGGAATTTCATCTGTGGGCTCCCTAAAGAAGACCAGAATCTATATTGGATATAGAAGACCTTGCTAGCTGACTGGACACACCCTGAGGTCTCTTGGTAATATCTATCCCTGTAAGCTGACCTCATTTGAAACTTCTACATCCTTGCTTCTCTTGTGGTTGTAGTTGTGATAATTATTGGGGTTTTAAATTCATAAGTAACTTGTCAAATTTTTAGTTGAGCTTCCGTATGTATTAGTCAAGAATGTTACACACCAAGAGACAGACAATTTCTCCTCTACTCACCAAGAGAAAGTGACAAAGCCACTCAGGGGATGTATTAGGGATACTTCCTAGAAGCAGGTAAGAAAAACTGGCCCAGGAGAGGCAGGGCAGGACATCTGTGAAGAAACAAGACTTAATTACTTTTTAAAAAAATGTTGTCTAACTGATTTACCTTCATACATGTCTGTGCACCATGTATGTGCAGTGCCTGCCCAGAATGGGGCATCAGATTCACTGGAGCTGGAATTACAGACATCTGTGAGCCTCCTCCATATGGGATGCTGAGAATCAAACCTGAGTCCTCTGGAAGAACAACAAATGCTCTTAAGAACTGAACCATCTCGCCAGTCCCAAGTTGATTCTTGAAAGATAAAGTTAGCTAAGTAAGGAGGAGGCAAACATCCCCTCTGGAAGAAGGAAAGCCCTGATGGTCTGAAAATTGGGGTGCTCAGTGGCCAGGTCTAGGCATGCCTTGCTATGCCTTGAGAAGCAAAAGTGAGTAGTGGGTCATGCAAAGTGTTGTAGACCTGAGACATAGGAGCCAGAGTGGGGAAGAAAGAAAGGAATACTAAAACTGCCAGAGTCACAGCCTGATAGGCACCATGCCATGGGGAAAGGGGATTGGGTATGAGCGAAGGGAGAGAAGAAGGCTGAGACTGAAGCCAGTGGCTGTTACACATCCCTCAGTGGCTGCTCTCCCCGGCCGCTTTCCTTTCAGCTTCAACGGAGATTAGGATTTCAAGATGTGGTTTGGATCAAAGATTAGACAGCAATATCCCCCCCCCCCCCCCCGGCTTTATCCTAGTTAAGATTTCAATTGCTGTAATAAAATATCCTGGCTAAAAGCAGCTTGGAAAGGAAAGGGTTCATTTCCATTTCCGTTCCACATCGCTGAAGGGAGTCTGAGCAGGAACGCACACAGTGAGGGACTTGGAGGCCATGGAGGGGTGCTGCTTACTGGCTTGCTCCCCATGGTTTGCTCAGCCTACTTCCTCGTAGCATCCAGGACTACCCGCCCAGGCGGAGATACTACCCACAGTGGACAGGGTCCTCCCATTTCAACCATTAATCAAATTAACCCATACACTTGCCTATAGACCAATATTAGGAGACATTTTCTCAATAAAAACTATCTCTTCTCAAATATGTGTAACAAAAACAACCAGCACAGGTTTTCTGGAAAAGTGGGGTTTTTGTTGTTGTTGTTGTTGTTTTTGTTTTTTTTTAATGGAGTACTCAGGGAAGCTGGAGAAGGACTCAAGCAGTCCCAGAACCATCCCAAGCTATATTCATCATTTAAAAGAGTATAAGGTTATCTCCTCCTGATGTCCTCTCTGGAGAATCTGAAAGGTTAGTAATGGGTGGGGCTAGTTAACTATGTGATAAGGTTGTGAAGTAAGAAAAATTGAAATTGCTGACTTTTTAGACAGAAGCTTTCTTATCTTAATCATTGACATTTATTTATTTATTTATTTATTTATTTATTTATTTATTTATTGAAAATGTTTCCCTGTGCTGCCCAGGCTGGCCTTGACCTAATATTTCTCCTGACTCAGTCTGCCAAGTGCTTGAATTGATTTTTGAACCCATGAGCTGAAAGAAATCATTTCCAGGTCCAACTTCTAAGCCTTGAACTTTACGGATTCACTTCATGCAGGCTGTGCTCACATTGTGGAAGATGGCTCTTTGCCAGTCCTCCTTCGCTGTGTGTTCTCCAGCCATTACAGGATGCACATTGCCTTACATGGCTACGGTGGGATTAAATTATGCACTGGCAGTGGGCAGACTTTGAAAACTTGGCAGTGACCTTAGCAGGTTATTCACGATCCAAGAGAGCCAGAGGTGAAGGCCCACAGCCTGGGCGGGGATAATTCACGTTGCCCATTAGGGCTTCCTACAAAGGCATGGGGAGCTTTTTGTTCTGTTTTTCCAGAAGAGAAATTGGAAATGGGTTCAATGTTACACTCTCATCTCAGATGCACAGGAAAGCATCCTGGGAAACCAGGATACATTTCAGAATGATGATGGAAGTTCAGGTGGACAAATTCCTTGAAACCTGGGAAGAAGTTTCTTATAATGCAGGGACCAGTGAACTGAATAAGGACACCTTCAAGCTGATATTTTCATCATTATATAAATAAAGTTGGGGTGTTTTGGAGAGCCCCACTCACTTTCTCTAGAATTAGTGACTTGCTTAAAATCAGAACCCCCCCACTGCTTTATTGTCCCCTTATATTATTTATTAAATTTAATTCATGGGATACCAGACTAAAGGAAGATATTTGCATCCACACCGTGACTCTAGGATCAGAAGGAAGGAAAGGGTCTTGAAGTGAGCTGAAAACCAGAGGGAAAGGTTGGGGAGGTGGGGCGTCTGGCTTCACCAGCTTTTCACTGGTGGGCAGCACTCAGGGGCTCTCATTTCTCTTAAAGTTTTCCCATGGGGAATGAATCCTGTTGCACCATGAGAAGTTCTTGAAACAAAGTTAAGACACGACATGCATAGGTTGCAATAGTTTTTGCACAACATTGGGCGATATTTATTTTCCTGAAATAGGCTCTTGACATCTTGAGATTCAGAAGGCCTCAGAACTTGTAGGGTTGAATATCTTCTCTTCTGAGGTGACTTCCTTGTGAAGGGAACTCATGGGCTCATTGATCTGCAGAGATTGTGAATAAAATGGCAAGGGCCCCTGAGTTCTGAGAGTTCCTTCCTCAGCAACCAGAACTTCGTATCTCTTCTGTGGGAATGATCACCACCAAGAAAATTTGCAAGGTAATCAACAAATGAAAAGAATAGTTAAGCTAGTTCTAAATTTTAAATTCTAGAAAGCAATTGCAATATCAACAAGAGTCAAAAGGATCAAATAGTGGAGATACAAAGTTTATTTTTATGTCGTATGATGGATAAAAGCAATCTGGTAAACATGGAACGAGTTCTGTAAAGCTTTTTCTGTGGCACATGTTTGTACCTTAATGAGTTGAAGACTATTACATGGTTATAGAATTACTTTCAGAGCCCCTGGCTAGATGTTTTAAAATGCACGATCATGAACAAAATTTCACTATGATGAAGCTATTTAAATGTTATCAGCTGCTTTGAGGCCACAAGCCTCAGTGGAAATTTTCCAGGTATTTACTAATCATTTCCACTTTAGTTTTTTCCTCAAAGGAGGGTCAAGAACTGACTGATAGTTTAAGTTAAAGATAGAATTAACTGAAAGAGGATGATTAGTCAGAAGAAAGCCAAATCCACTAGAGTTTTCAAAACAGAATTACATAGATTGCAAACATCAGCAAAGTGGCTTTGTCTGATGGTGGCAGAGTTGGAAAACCTTCCTAATTTGTCTTCCCTTGTGACAAGGGCATGCCCAGAGCTAGAAGCAAGCTTGGAGAAGTTCTGTCTTTTACTGATCTTGGGGATGGCCTCCTCTGTCTCACTGATGTTACGTTCCCAGGAGCACCAGCCTGGGCAGTGGATAGATGCTGGCCACAAACTCTCTTCTCCCCTTTTCCAGAATCACACAACTGCTTTCTTATTGTTTACCACAAGTGAATGTGCTCAGCAGTGTGGAGTCTGAGGCAGATATCAACAATAGGCACAGCTGAGGGTCTGAGAAAGTTCTCTGATTGGCTAGAGAAAGGTCAGAGAAATTTCCATTATGAATGCTAGATTTACAACCATAGCACAGAGTCACAGCCCACAGTCACAGCACACAGCACACAGTGACAGTGCACAGTGACAGCACACAGTGACAGCACACAGTGATAGCACATAGTGACAGCACACAGCAACAGCACACAGCCACAGCACACAGCACACAGCACATAGAGCACACAGCTACAGCACACAGCCACAGCACACAGTCACAGTACACAGTCACAGCACACAGTCACAGCACACAGCACACAGTCACAGCACACAGCACACAGTCACAGCACACAGTCACAGCACACAGCACACAGCCACAGTACACAGCACACAGTCACAGCACACAGTTACAGTACACAGTCACAGCACACAGTCATAGCACACAGCACACAGTCACAGCACACAGCACACAGCCACAGCACAGTTACAGCATACAGTCACAGCACAGTCACAGCACACAGTTACAGCATACAGTCACAGCACAGTCACAGCACACAGTCACAGCAAACAGCCATAGCACACAGCCACAGCAAACAGCCACAGTACACAGCACACAGTCCCAGCACACAGTTACAGCACAGTTATAGCACACAGCACACAGCCACAGTACACAACACACAGTCACAGCACACAGTCACAGCACACAGCACAAGTCACAGCACACAGCACACAGCCACAGCACACAGTTACAGCATATAGTCACAGCACAGTCACAGCACACAGCCACAGAAAACAGCTGCAGCACACAGTTATACCACACAGTCACAGCACACAGTCACAGCACACAGTTACACCACACAGCCACAGCACACAGTCACAGCACAGTGTGATGATATGGGCACGTCACCCAATAAGATCACAAAAATCTGATCTAGTTTTGGGAACCCAGCAAACTGCAGCAGCAAAGTGGCAAAGCCCCCACCTAAGAGACATTCTGCAAAGTTCCCAGACCAGGCAACCTCAGAGCTGCCTAGAGAATCTAAACCAAGAGAGGTCTGAGAAACTGCTGGAACCAAGCAAGCTCAACTACTGACCAAGTGGGACCTTGGATGGCACCCTGGTGAATAGCAGGTTGGGTACAGGCAAAGGAAATATGAATAAAGCATTGTCCCTGTCTGATGGTCACATCAATATCAGGTGTTAATAGAAGCTAAGAAGACACAGTCATCTGGAAGCCAAATCAAGTGGAGAAGTGGTGTAAAATACAGACAACTGCGTCATTGTTTTAAAAATTCTCCTAAAATTCTCCTTTTATTCTAAAATAAATGTAAAAAAATCAGAGTGAAAATAGATAAATTTGGACGAGATGACACGATATTTGTGAAATATTTGTGAAAAAGAAAAGGGATGTGGTCTTTCTTCCACGGATGAATGTGTCTGATTCCCACGGCAATCTTATGAGGCAGATGTGTGTCACTAGCCTTACCTCCAAGCCCAAGAAATGGTCTTTATCTTTGCTGATAAAGCGACTGAACCAGAGATACAGGTGGTAGAGAAGGCTGAGAAGGAGGTGGAGGTACCCTGCCTTTGCCTGCTCTGTTTCTCAGCATGGGACTAAGTGCTTTGTAAGCAGCCCAGGTAAATAAATAAGAGGATGGAGTCAGCCTATAGCTTGGTGTGAAACCCAGGCTCAGCATACCTAGTCTCGCTCAAGTCACTGGGACCAGCCAGTCATGGACTTAAGAAATTACAAAACTGGACTAAATATGTGAGCTGCTGAGCAGAAGCATGGCGGTGACTTTTAAAGCAAGGATACATGCGCCGGGCAGCATGAGTGCGTTGGCTTTCAGAGTCAATTGGGTTCACATTTGTACAGCAAAATACCTGAGGTAGTTAATGTTCTCAAAGGGAACATTGTATCTAACTCACAGATTTGGAAATTCTAGTCCAAGATCAAGTGGTAAGAGTCAAAGTGTGTCAGAGTTAGTGGTCACATCCTTAATAAAAGCACACAGAGAAACAGATGATGGGGTGTACACTATGTATGTCCCATGAGCATCCACTTCCAAGATAGCCAAGATTTAGAAGATGTGATTTACAAGATGGTCCTTTGGAGAATGTCAACTCTAAGGTCTTGTGTTGCCTAGGTGCTCTAAAGATTGCTCAGTTGGGAGACAGGGTCATGGATGCACAATTTATTGCTAATCCAGTTCAGGAAGAGCTACTAGAGAGGAGGACCATGTAAGAAGGGCCCAGAGGTCAGTGTGGAGGTCACCTGTGTGCCTGTGGCTCAGGCTTGTTCTGTGCTTTACAGATGATACCCAGAAGGCCTGCTAACTCTGAGAGCAGGAGTGCTATGAGATTGAAGAGCTGGTAGAATGCTGACGTTTGCATAATGGAGAGAAAGGGGAGAGCTGCTGCGACCTGGATGGAAGACAGAGAGTATACGGAGTATTGGATGTTCAAGTGAGAGCTCTGCATCAAGGACCACACCTCATAGAGAGGTCCACAGCCAGACTGAGCCCACAAAACAGATACATACAGTCGAGAGTTATTTGTCACAGCCTGATAAAGTCACAAGAGCTAGTGAGAAGCTGTACTCTCTGTCAGGGCGCTTTAACACTCATTAAGGAGAGATATCATTATCCACACTTGCCCCAGTGTATTGTCAGCTAGAACTGTTTATGCAGACACAGATCTTAGAACAAGAATGAAATTCCCAGAACATAAAGTACATCTGACATTTATAAGACACTGAACCATTTCAGCGAACATGGAAAGAATAGACAGGGTTTAAAGTGCACTTAAAGACAACGTGTGAATGACCTCATGCAAGGCAGAAAGGATAAAGTGATAGAGAACACAAGAAAACCCTTTCTAAAACTGGCAGTCTATCACAAATATAGCAGGTATGCTACAGATTCACGAAAGACAGATAAGAAAGTACTTGAAGAAGTAACCTCTGAAATTGCCCCCCCCCCCCATATGATGAAGCCGGGTTGAGTCCAGAATGTTAGTTCAATATTCAAAAGTGTTATTTGGGATAGATCAAGTCACGAAGTACACATAAATAAAAGATTTGTGAACTCTTTGTCGCAGGTTTCAGAGAGCTGTTAAAGCCCGGTGTGAGGCAGGGGTGTCCCTGCAGGGGGTTCCTGAGAGACCATTGTGTGAATCTGTGAAAGCAAACCCAGGGTTGCGTGGATACCCCAAAAGTTTGGAGAGGTCAGAGCCATCAGCCATAGAGAGCTGCACACAGGAAGTGGAGCCAGCCCATGAGAGATGTATTTTGCAGGCAGCAAAGCTGGAGGGGCAGGACCATCTAAGCCCTTTGACATCAGACATGGAGCTATAGGATTTGGAGTTTGCCTTCTGGGTTTGGGTCCTACTCTGGTCCAGTATTTCCTCGCTATGTCTCCATTCCTTCCTCTTGCAATGGTAATATATATTGTGCCATTGTATGCTGGAAGTATGTAATTTGTTTTTTTTTACTTAAAGGGGCTTGAGATTAACAATTTGCCTTGCATCTCAGAAGTGACTTTGGACTTTTAAGCAGTGTTGTAACTGAAAGATTGTATGAACTTCTGAAGTTGTACTAAAGACATTTGCCATTATTACATGGCCACCAAGGAGCTGAACACAGTAGTTTAATGTAATATCTCCATCAATCTTAGGCAGTTGTATACTTGGTCTGAGTTGGTGTTATTGTCTGGGGAGACTTAGGAGATGCAGTTTTCCTGGAGGAAGTATATTACTTGCAAAGCTACATTTTCCCCCAGTCTCTCTCTCTGCTTCCTAGTTGTGGTTTAAGACGTAAGCTCTCAGCTGATGCTCCAGCCACCATGCCTGACTACTGCCATACTGTCTCACTATGATGGTGATGGACACTTGTTCCTCTGGAACCATAAACCAAAATAAACCTCTTGGTCTTTAAGTTTCCTGGGTCATGGTGCTTTGTCATAGTCACAGAAAGGTAACTAATACATGAAGTTTCTCCCTTCAGTCCCTTTAAAATTTACATAAATTTGAGTG
Organism: Apodemus sylvaticus; assembly: GCF_947179515.1. Lineage (NCBI taxonomy): Eukaryota > Metazoa > Chordata > Mammalia > Rodentia > Muridae > Apodemus > Apodemus sylvaticus. Next base: position 35,479,747 of record NC_067485.1, on the reverse strand, counting down.
GAGAGATGATACTGGAAAAGAGGACTTATTATTTTGGAAGAGGACCCATGTTTGGTCCCTAGAACCCACATCAACTGATGGCTCATAACTATGTATAATTCCTGTTCCAGGGGATCTGACCTTCCTCTTCTGAACTTTGTAGACATAGGTATACACACACACACACACACACACAAAACATACATACATACATACATACATACATACATACATACATACATACATATAGGAAGGCAATCATATATAAAATAAAATAAATATTAAAACATGTACATTATACTTTTGATTTGGTTACAGGACTGTAGGTTCCACACAGCTTCTCATACTCCCTTCATTTTGACTAATCTCAACCCCTCAGCTTTCCTCCCCTATTCTCCCATTCCCTTCTTGCTTAAGCAGTTTCATCCCCAGGATTTGCTCCTCTGTTTTCACATTACCTACATTCTAGTATCATCACCCTTTCTTAACACATCGTTTTCCCAATGCTTCTTTCTAATTTCTCTGAAAGGGAGGCTTCATTCCTCTTGGTTACTCACCAAAACTAGATGATGAAACTCTAGTGTTAAAGACTCCACACAGCTTAGATGCATAGCATAGAGAAATCAAGCTGGAGTGCCTAGCAGTCTGCTAATGTTCACAGCCCCAGGAAGTGTTACATGGGCTTCCAGGGAAGAAGAAGCATCAGTGGTCTCATCCATCTGTGAGTCTTATGGTCTTTGACACTGACCTGTCACATAGGAAGTGTCTACTCATGCAGTGGTGTAGCTACGGTAAAGTTGCAACCAACTTCTCACTAATCAGAATTGAGACCAACTCCACATGAGGGGATGAAGCAATGTGTGGTACATAAACATGGTCAAGACCCCATGGCCAGAGAAGTCATAGATAGGCCATAGGGAGACAAATAATGTGTTGTTAGTCAAAGTGTCACTTTGTCAAGCTGCTTTCCAAATGTCTATGTTTGCATCCAGTGTCTTAGTAAAACCTTTATTTTTGCTTCTGTGGCTGTGGTAAATAAAAGTAACTGAGAAAGAAAGGGATTATTTGGCTTACAGTTTCATATCATAGTCCATTATTGAGTGAAGTTGGCAGCAGGAACTGAGTCAGAGACCATGGAAGATTGCTGCTTACTGGCTTGTTCTCCAAAGCTTGCTCAGTCTGCTTTCTTATATACCCTAGAACTATCAGACCATTAGTCAAGTAATTGTCCCAGAGAGCATCGGATGGAGGAAATTCTTCAACTGGGGTTCCATCTTCCCAGGTTTGCTAGTGAAAAGTAACTGGCACATAGGCAAACATGGTGCTGAGCTCTGCTTAGGAAAGCCCTCTTTCCAGTGACCAATGGTGAATGTAGAGACTGCACAGAGCACTGAGAATAAGTGTCCGATGTGTACTCAGCCTCAATCAAGACATTTATACCTTCTCTTCTAGGGCTCTGGAGAAATGGTAGAAGATGAGGCAGAAAGAGTGTGAGAAACTGGCTGCAAACACCATCTCCTCTGTAAGGCACAACTCTTGGAACCGTGAACTCACAGCAGTCTTGGATCCTCCCCTTGTATCTGCACCAGAATGGGCCCTCAACAGTCAGGACTGGATGAGGATGAGTTTCAGGGCCTCTCCCCCACTGCTGAACTATTAGCTACTGACAGACTAGGGGACAGGGACAATCATGGCCTACAAGTTCTGCAGGCCTCACCAGGCTCTGATGAAAATCCCAATCCAACAGTCACACATTAAACTAAACAAGTCATAAATCCAAACCAGAAATCATGAAACTGAGAAAGAATGGGTAGGGATGGAGAGTGCTGATAAGGATGAGAGAGATAAGAGAGATCATAGGGAATATAGTTAGAATACATTTCATATGTGTGTGGAATTGTCAAATAAAATTAATTTTTAGAAAGGTGAACTAGAAAGAAACAAGGAGCTTGAGATTCTTAGAAAAGCATATATATAAGCACATATATAAGCACATATATAAGCACATATAAGCAGATATATAAGCAGATATATAAGCACATATATAAGCACATATATAAGCACATTTAAGCACATATATAAGCACATATAAGCACATATATAAGCACACATATAAGCATATATATATATATATATATATATATAAAGATAGGCCACTAAGTTTGTTGAATTAAATATAAAACCTCACATAAATAGAATCTCCATGTATCACCAGCATCAGTCTCTGAAGAAAACCTCACTCACAACTATGCTAGGAATTATAACATGCCCAGGATGTGTGTCACATGTCTACACAGGAAAACCCGTACAAGCCCCAGGTGGAGCGAGGTTATTTATACCAAATAAACCAGACAAATATCCATGCTAAAACAAATCCTCAAATAGATTAACACCAAAATGAGGGGGTGGTGGAAAGAACAGCATAGATATGGGACAAGGCTATGAGTAGGAAATTCAAAGGGAATGAAACAAAGATTGCCGTGAACACAGGTGGCTTTTACCATGCCCTTCATCACTAGCCTGTTGGCATCAGAGAATGGGTAGGATTTAGGTGGGCCATGGTGTGCCATGGAGCACCAAAGAGTTCTCAGACATATTTAATGAGGGGTAGACTGTTACCACAGGGAAATCACTCAGACTGTAGCCAGTAAAGTTCGAACTGCCTCTGGCTCACACCTGAGACACTTGCTTCCAGTGTCTCCTCCCCTTCTTTCCCACTTCCTGTACCCTCAGCCCCTTTCCTTCCACCACTCCCCATCTCTCCTGTCCCCAATTCTTGTCTGCTTCCTTTTTATACACCAAACATCAAGAGACATTCACTGGACCTGATTGAGACTAAAATAATGAAAAAGAATGCAGAGAAGACCCCATCACTGTGGGAGTGGCTGGAAAGTTCCTGGAGGCTAGAGAACAGCTTCCATACCCAGATCCCATTGTTTAATTCGTACCTGTGATGCTTTGGCTAATCTGGATTCTGGTATTAAACACACTGTGTTCACTCTTGGAAGGCTCATACAAAGGAGATGGGCATTCGGGAAATGGTAAGAAAGAGAAATTTTCTCAGAGCAGCTGACAGTAACCATCTGGTTATTTTGAACTCTGCCAAGATTTCAGCCTTGGTTCATCTTATCAGGATCTGCTATGTTCTTTTCTTCATAAGGGCACAGAGAAGAGCATGGGGCACATAGGCATGTATAGATAAATGGAAGTTAATGGTGGGCATGAGCAATAAGCCAGACCAACCATGCTTGAAATTCTACTTCTTTGTCTTCTTATTAGGTGTATGTCCTTGGTGTGTGTGTGGAGGTGGGGGGGATAACTCAAATTTTTGTAATGGTTTGAATGACGACTGTTTGTACAAGCTCACATGTTAGACACGTGGTTTCCAGCTCATACTCAGTCCCCAGTTCATATTTGCTCCCCAGCTAGTGATGCTGGTTTAGGAGTATGTAGAACCTTTAACAGGTGGGATCTAGCTAGTGGAAGCTGGTCTCTGAAGGTGGGCTTCTGTGGGATAGTCTGGTCCAACACTATCTGCTGTCATGTGGCCAGAGGCAAGGGTCCACACCAAGGTTAGCACTCAGGTGTCCTGTCACGCTCTTCAGTTAAAGTAAACCCCTTTTCCCTCATGTTCCTTCTTGCAAAGTGTTTGGGGAAGGAACTAAAGTATAAAACTGGTACTGAGAAGTAGGGTCATGACATCGATAAACCCCAACACTTTGTTTACAGGACTCCGGAATGAGGGCAGAATGAGGGTTTAACAAGGTGGGCTGGGTTTTTGCACCAGGGAGCCGGGAGACTCCACAGCCTTCTGTGATCAGTGGAGCAGCTAGGACAGAAGTCTTCCCACTGCCATTTGCACTAGGAAACCAGGAGACTCCACAGCCTTCTGTGCATAGCCTGCCAGGAGGGAGTGATCTCCCAGCAGGCTTTCACTTTTGAGTGCAGAGGTGAGATCTTCACCTTCTCTCTGGAGGGTAACCAGCTAGGAGCACACAGGGCCTAAGATCAGTGGAGCAGCTGGTACCATTTGCACTGGGAGCCAGGAAACTCCTCAATCTTCTGTACACAGCCCACTAGGAGAGAGAGAGATCTCCCAGCAGTGCTTTCACTTTTGAGCTCAGAGGAATAAGGACACAGAATTACAGGCCCACAGGAGGAACAAACTCCAGCCAGAGACAACAATATCAGCTAGTACCAGATGGCAAAAGGCAAGCACAAGAACCCTACCAACAGAAACCAAGGCCACATGGCAACATCAGAACCCAGTTCTCCCACCGCAGCAAATCCTGGATACCCTAACACACTGAAAAAGCAAGAGTTGAATTTAAAATAATATCTCATGATGCTGATAGAGGGCTTCAAGAAAGACTTAAGTAACTCCCTTAAAGAAATATAGGAGAACATCAGTCAACAGGTATAAGCCCTTAAAGAAGAAACACAAAATCCCTTAAAGAAATACAGGAGATCATGGGTCAACAGGCAGAAGCCCTTAAAGAAGAAACACAAAAATCCCTTAAAGAATTACAGGGAAACACAAGCAATCAAGTGAAGGAACTGAACAAAAAAATCCAGGATCTAAAAGTAAAAGTAGAAACAATAAAGAAATCACAAAGTGAGACATCTCTGGAGATAGAAAACCTTGGAGAGAATTCAGGAGTCATAGTCATCAACAACAGAATACGAGAGATAGAAGAAAGAACCTCAGGTGCCGAAGATACCATAGAAAGCATTGACTCAACAGTCAAAGAAAATGCAAAATGCATAAATCTGGTAACCCAAAATATCCAGGAACTCCAGGACACAATGAGAAGACCAAACCTAAGGATTATAGGTATGGATGAGAGCGAGGATTTACATCTTAAAGTCCCAGTAAATATCTTCAACAAAATTGTAGAAGAAACACTTGCCTAAATTAGAGAAAGAGATGCCCATGAACATACAAGAAGCCTTCAGAACTCCAAACATACTGGACCAGAACAGAAAGTCCTCCCAGCACATAATAATCAAAACACCAAATTCACTAAACAAAGAAAGAATATTAAAAGCAGAAGGGAAACAGGGCAAGTAACTTATAAAGATAGACCTATCAGAATCACACCAGACTTCTCACCAGAGACAATGAAAGATAGAAGATCCAGGGAAGACTTCATACAGACACTAAGAGAACACAAATGTCAGCCCAGGCTACTATACCCAGCAAAACTTTCAATCATCATAGATGGAGAAACCAAGATATTCCATGATAAAACCAAATTTACACAACATCTGCCCACAAATCCAGCCCTACAAAGGATAACTGATGGAAAAATGCCAACACAAGGAGGGAAACTACACCTTAGAAAAAGCAAGACAGTAATCTTCCAACAAACCCAAAAGAAGATACTCACACAAACATAAAAATAACTTCAAAAATAACAGGAAGCAACAATTACTATTCCTTAATATCTCTTAACAACGATGGACTCAACTCCCCAATAAAAAGACATAGATTAACGGAATATTTCTCATGTAAATCTTCAATTTTATCAGAAAATATTTGTAATTCTCCTTAAAATTAATTCAGTAATTTTTTATGTCAACCATTTTATCTACATTATTTTTCATGATATTCTTCAATTTTAATGTCTTTCTATATACCTCCTCTATTTTATCAGAAATGTTTTCAATGTAAATATTTGATTTTACCACAAATGTTTCTAATTCCACCTTTAATTAATTTAGAAAGTGTTTTTATATCTACCATTTTTATGTAAGATTTTCCATGAAATAGTCAATTTTAACGCGTTTGTCTATTTATTTCTTGAATTTTACCAGAAATATTTTCCATTAAATCTTCAGTGATATCTGAAAATGTTTATAATTCCACCTTCAATCAACTTAGAATTATCTTTATGCCTATCATTTTATCTATATAATTTCCACAATAATCTTTCATTTTAACATCTTTGTTTATATATTTCTACAATTTTATCAGAAATATTTTCAATATAAATCTTCAAGTGTAGCAGAAAATGTTTATAATTCCACTTTCAATAAACTTAGGAATACTTTTATGCCTACCATTATTATATCTATATAAAATTTTCTGTGATAATCTTCAATTCTAACACATTTTTCACCAGGCAGTGGTGGCGCACACCTGTAATCCCAGCACTCTGGGAGGCAGAGGCAGGTGAATTTCTGAGTTTGAGGCCAGCCTGGTCTACAGAGTGAGTTCCAGGACAGCCAGGGCTATACAGAGAAACCCTGTCTTGAAAAAAACAAACAAACAAAACAAACAAACATGTTTTTCTACAATTTTATCAGAAATATTTTCCACATAAAATGTTTCTATCCCATATTTCAATTAATTTAGCAATGTTTTACATTTCTACCACTTTACTCCTTAATTTTCCATGAAAATTGCCAATTTTAACATGTTTATCTGAAATATCATGAAATTTAACTCTTTAATTTCATCATAAAGTGTTTTTACTTCCCTTTACTTCCCTTTTCAATAAATAAAAAATGATTAAAATTGAAAAACAAAAAACAAAAAAAAATACTGTGGGCCAGAGAAATCCTAGAATGCTGAACTCAGTGGAACATTTTCCTGGGAGAATCGAAAGCCAGAAGGCTAAGAAAGGGAGGAGAGTGCAGTGTACTTCCGAGGTTTCAGAAGAGGACTGTCTATCAGACATTAGATTAGAAGCCATTTGTGTCACACTCTCACAAGAAATCTGGATGTATTCTGCTTGTGTCCTAGTCACTTGAGGCTGAATTCAAAAGTATTGGGCTAAATTGACTGGCAGAGTAAGTTTCAAGAGAGTCAGGTTACTGTATTTAGTGAGCTTTATGATGCAAATTCAAAGCAGGAAAATATGAAAATTCACAGTGTGATGAGAACAGGAGTGAGTATGGCTGAGACTGGAGAAAGATGGTGGTGGAGATGTGTAAGAAGGACAAAGTGTCCGTACCAGGTAGAGATTGGCACTGGCAAAGGCAAGGCATGCATTTCATGGAAGGACAACTGGGGGAAATGCCTGAGGCTCCACCCAACTTGTAAAAGGACGAACTAATTTGAAATGGGAGAGCCCTGACTTGAGGAGGCTGCAGTGAGCAGCAGAGTAAGGCTATCTTAGGTAAGGCCCGAGGACCCCAGTGCTTAAAGATGTGAAGATGAAATTTAAGATTCCCGGAAGATGCCAAGATCCAGGAGATACAGACACATGGACTCTTCACCAAGGGAAGCTGAAAACAAGTGGAGCTATCACAAAACAGAGGCCATACGTGTTATAGGCAGCAAAGCTGGAGGGACAGGCTCCCTAGGCCTGCACAGGCCAAGCCCCTATGAATATTAGATCCTGAACACCATGCTACATGTTTGCCCCGCTATGCTGCTGTCTTATTTCAACCCAATCTTTCCTTATTTTCTGCCTTTTTAAATTTTTATTTTTGTTATTTTTAGTTATGTATATGTGTGGATATTTGTCTGTACTTCATATGGTTGGCATTGCTGCTTGGGTGGAAAGGTATCCTGGGAGCAGAGGAACCTCACAGCTCTGAGGGGAAGCCTCCTCAGCAGAAGTAGTGCAGCTCCTGTGGGAGAGTATCCCCAGCTGACCTGAGGAGCCCAGGAGCCTCAGCGCCACGCTGCTGCTTCTTGACTTCTTCCTGTCTTCGCTTCTTGGTTTCCTCCGAAGAGCCAGGCAGCAGATCTCCTAAAAGAGATTTATTGGGAGAGACAAATTCAGGGTTGGCTGCTTCTTCTCCAGGGAGAAGACAGCTGGAAACTGAAGAGTAGGCAGGGCTTATTTGGGATTTCTTAAGGGAGCAGAGCTCTCCAAGGGTGGAGGTTTTCAGGGTGAGGATTGGTTGGATTTCAGGTTCTGAGCTCTGAGAAGCTCAGGGATTGGTTGGTTTCTGTGGAGAGTTCAAACCCCTTGAGGCTGAGAATGACAGTTACAGCCATTAAAAACCAACTGCCAGGGCCAATTGGAAAGTCTGGGGGCGGGGCCTGGCTCAAGGAGCTCCACAGGCCCAGGCCTAACCGCTTTCCTTCCTTGAGCATTTACAAAGTACACAAACTTTACAAAGGGAGTCCAAGACAGAAAGGCTCTGTAATTGAGTCCACTGAATCGTGGTATATGCGATTACCATATAGGTATATGCATGTTTGTGCAGTAGCCTTTGGAGCCCAGAGATGTCAAATTTGCCTCTGGAGCTGAAGTTACAGATGACTGTGAGTCCCCTGATGTACATTCTAAGAACAAAACTTGAGTTCTCTGTGGAGGACAAGGCTGTGTGTGGATAAGCCAGCTAGAATATATATATATATATATATATATAGAGAGAGAGAGAGAGAGAGAGATGGTTTCATTCATAACCTTCTTCCATCTTCCTAACTATCCTTTTCTTATTTGAGTTTACTTAATGGATAATATAGAGACACTAACAAATATGAGTGTGCACTGGATCTTGACCAGTTTCTCTCTGGGCATGTGACCCTGAGAACACTATCTTTATCATATATATATGTATATATATATATATATATATATATAGAGAGAGAGAGAGAGAGAGAGAGATCGAGAGAGAGAGAGATCATCAAGAAATACAGAGTGAGCAGGGAGTGATAGGAAGTTGATGGAATATCATAGTTGTGATTCCTTTCTAGATGTATCTTAGAATCAGGGAAAGAAGTCTCCAGAGGAAAAAAATTTGAGTTGAGCAGTTTGGGATAGAATGTAATGGCAGCACAGGTCTATGAAACTGTAACATTGTATGTTGAACATACAACTTGCATGTTGACTCCTGCTCTCTCTCCAAGTATTTTGGTTAACTTGAGGTCATTTAAAGCATTAGTATTGGTTCCCAGAATGAACTCACGGAGGCCCAGGGGCTGAGGCTGTCCAGGAACAACACTGGTGCCTGACACGACATGTATATTTCCTGTGATGTAAAAATATCAAATCTATTTGCTTGCACTTAAAGAAACTCTAACATATGCCTCGTGCTTTCTCTTCCGTGTTTGCAGTTGCTGAGGACATGTCCCTAATGAAGCAACATTATACTATCACAATACCTTTGCTTATAATAATAAATACGGTATCAATACAAAAATAAATACAGTATCAAAACTCTCCTTCTGTTTCACAATCAGGGTTACTCAACCCTGGGACCTGTCAGTGTCAGACTCTTTGGGGATGTTGTAAGCTTTTCTTGGCACAGTGTAGTGATGGCCTTCCCAAAGATGCCCTGGGGCATCTAAGACTAAGTCATCTATTCGGTTCTGCAAAAGTAGGTGTGAACATGAAAATTGGAGCTGTCAATCATACTGAGAGAGATTACCTCAGGTATGGCTAATGGGTGGGGCTCAAAAGATATTTATGTGCTTTGATGCCAAGGGCTCAAGCTGACGGTTCCCATCCACAGAACACAAGGACCCACCCATCTATGCCGAGTGTCTGACTGCTACCATGTTGTCTTTGGCAATGGTGCTTCAAATGGCTGTTTGTTCAAAGGAAAACAAACAGCTCAGGACCAAGGGGATTTTAGTGTATTCAGAGATAAGTTGGCTTGTAACTTGTATAAAAGTATCCATACAAGAATTTAAGGATTGCTATCATTTCACCGTTCTGTCACTAGCTTTATATGGGCTTTCTTTCAAGTGGTTGTCACCATGGCACAATTTTGACATTTGAGTTTAATCAAAGCTCTTGGAACAGGGGCATGAAATTTCTCACATCTTTTTTTTTAAGAGATTTTTTTTTTAATTTTAAATTCAACAATAAAGAACATGTATCCTTTAGGTATAAAAATGTTTTAATATAACTTATATATTAAAAACACATTGTTAAACCTCTTTTTAGCATAAAGCATCAAGAGACCATGTAGTAATGTGTTCAGTCTTGAGGAAAGAAGAATTATAAACCAAAGATTCTGGCCTCAATTATCATACACACACACACACACACACACACACACACACACACACACACACTTTACTAGAGTCAAACAAATGGCGGTCACTGTATCTTCATGCTGGAAACATGGAGCTATTTGAAGAATTCATTGAAAATTCAAGATGAGGAAATGCAGCAATGTAAAATAAATGAGAGTATTCGGTGAGGCTAATCAATTAAAGTATGTTTAAATAACACCTTTTCTATGATTCTCATTATGGTTAGATTCTTAAAATTAAAAATTATATGTATTGTTGCCATGTACATGTGTGCATCAGGCTTTGATGTCAATGTTTTATCCACTGAGAATCCTGGCAACCCCTAATGTTAGAATTTTAAATTAATTTTTGAATCAGGGTAAAAGTTCATGTATTCATTATGACATTTTCATACATGTGTATCATTATACTGTACTCATATTTACCAAAGATCACCTCTCTTGCTCCCTTCCAACCTCTTGCTCATTCTGTTTCCCAAATATCCCCTCCTGTATTATGCTATACATACACACACACACACACACACACACACACACACACACACATACACGTATATGTCACAGTTTACATATAAGTAAAAGCATACAATATTTGTGTTTTAGTTTGGCTTATTTTGCTTGGTATAATGATTTTCAATTCTATTTTTTCTGAAAATGATATAATTTCTTTCTCTTGTGTGACTGAACAGAACTCTGCTGTGGATGTGTCCAACCTTTCTTTGTGTATTCCTCTGCTAAAGAACACTTAGGCTGATTCCACACCTGCTGTGAGCTGTGCAGCTGTAATCATGGATGCTCAGACATCTCTGTCATGTGCTGACTTAATTTCCTTAGGTAGAGGCCCACGGATTACAAAACTTGACCAGATAGCAGCTCTATTTTCAACTTTTAAGAGGAACCTCATCTTGTTTCTACCATGGCTGGGCTAGTTTGACAGTCTCACCAGCAGTGTCCAAGGGCCCCTCCTGCACATCATCACCAGTGATTGTCCCTGTCTTTGTGGTGACAGCCATTCTGACAGATAGAATGGAATCTCAAGCAGCTTTAATTTTCATATCTCTGATGGCTAAAGATATTGAACAAATTTTTCATACATGTACAGGTCATTTGTTCTTCTTCTGAAAATTAGACCTTTAATTCATGGATTGCTTGATTGTAGATATTTGTGATTCATTCAGGAGTTTAGATCTTAACTCACCATCAGATGTACAGCTGTGAAGTTTCTCCCTCTCTGCAGGTTCTTTTTGCTTAGCTGACCTGTTTTGTTTTTGGTTTTGTTTCGCTTTGCTTCCTCCATATTCGAGTGATCCTGGTTGTCCTTTCTTGCTGTTCTTCCCTATTCTCTTCAGAAAAAAATCCTTGCTTTCATCTGTAACTTTGAGTGCTTTTCCCATATTTCCTCTAGAAGTCTCAAAGAGAGAAAAGCATCTAGATTCCTTCTTCATGTGGCTATATTGAGTGAATCTTCCCACTCTGATTTTCATTATTGCTTGTCTTAATTGGCCTCTTGACCACTTATAGTCAGGCCTTGCCTGTTAGCTCTTAGTTCTCCAGTATCAGTGTGGGAGGAGTCACTACACACAGGAAGCAGGGCTACAGGTTTCTTTTCACCAGGACTGGCTGGCTGGTCTACCTTGTGGCTGAAGTACCTCTGCTGGGAGCTGCCTAAAGTCTAGAACTGCTCCTCGGGGTTTTTATTTTCATAGGGAGGTGCTTCTTTCTGCTCTTTCAAACTCGTTGACTTCCCTATGAACAAAGCCTTTGTGTTTTCCCATGCTCCTTCAATCTTTCAGTCTTTGGGTCAGAGTCTGTATATAAACTATAACCCACAGTTGCTAAGAGAGACATGCACTGAGCGGCCAAGAACCTACAACCTCATTATTTTCATGGCAAAATCCTTGAATTTTTAATACTGTTAAAAATCCTCCACTTTATTTTTCAAAGCAAATGAAAAGAATAAAAGCGATGCCCACTCAGTGGGACTGATACCAGGGGCAACGTGATTTCCGGTCCTGAGGGACGCTCTCGCAGCTCTCCTCGGTACCAGTGCGCACTGCACACACAGCGCTTTTTTTCTTATGGTCACGAGGACTCTTCAGCACATGCTTCCCACCTTAGACGGCCGTGTGAGATCACAGCACATAAAATCTGAGCCCCAAAAGACACAGTCATCAGTTTCAAGTGTTATTAGTAATTGATGGTTTTGAAAAAATGCAAGTTGGGGACTCAAGGGCCTCTAAAAAATAATTATTAATATTAAAAAAACAAACCAACCAATCCAGGGCACACTAAGCTGTGAGGATTTGAAACCAGCACATTTACACACTGCCCTAGGCATTTATTCAATCATCCACTCAGAGTCCCTGTAGTGAATGAGAATAAAAACCCAAGATCAGCAAGCGCTGAAGCTACACTCCCACTCGTGCCCTACTGTCTCCTCCTGATTTCTGAGCTAGTCTTTACCTAGGTTTCTTCCTGCTCTTGATGTAGCCCCTCATCCCTGTGAGACTGTCCTAGGCTCTGCTGTCTCTGCCCCAGGTTTAGAGTTAAGATTTTGTCGTCTTTCCTTCTACCCACCACTGGGTTCTAATATAACCTACCTTCTCAAAACTCTTCTCTTTAGCTTCTTACTTGGACTGAAGAACTTCCTGCAGCTACCTGGCTGCCTTCCTCCCAGGGCTCAGAGTCTCTGTTTCCCAGCCTAGAGAATTTTTTGAGAACCCTTTCAAGTTCATCTGCCCACTGTTTAGCACAGAGCTCCAGCCAGTTGCTGAAGGAAGAACATCTCCTCTCCCTTCTAACCCCACCCCATTTCATTGCTTTTATGAGACAGTAACTCACTGTGTAGCCTAGGTTGGCCTCAGACTCGTGATCCTCCCTAAAGCCAAGACTACAGGCATGCATGTTCATGCCTGGTTGAATTTTACTTTGCTTTTGATTGACACAATTCATTTGTGTGTATTTAAGAGGTATGGTAGTAGGTTTTTATTGAAAGTTTGTTTTTAACTGATAGGTAACGAGGTACCATTGCATCAGCATCATTTGTGATACACATAGGTATCATAACTCAGGGTAATTAGCATACTCATCACCTATAACTCATATCACTTCCTTATGCTAAGACTTTCCGAATGTCTATATCCTGATACACAGTGACATTAGTTGTGTTCTCTCTGCTGTGCCTCAGATCACCAGAACTTATTCTTCCTATTTACCTGAGGTATACCCATCAATCAGCTTTGCCCTGTCTTCCACTGCCCTCTACTCCCCTGAGTTTCTAGTGACTATTACTTAGCTCTCACCTGGTATGAAATCTTCCTTTTTAGATACCGCAAATGAGCACCATAATGCAGTATTTGCATTTGTCTGGCTGGCTTCACTCTGTGTCATCTGTCATCTCACATGATTTCCTGACTTTCCTAATCTACCCCAAATACTTACCTTCTATTGTTGGAAAGCCTCTAGTTCTAGTGACCTTTCCTAATCTGTCTACCGAGTCTCCACTGTCTCCGTCATATCCTTTGATAGTGCCTTCATCCATTTCTTCTATAGACCTTAATAACCAGACCTCCAGTGGAGGAAGAGACTTTTTCTAAACCCTCTGTGAAGCTTATGTTTCATTAGTTTTTAGCTTTCCAGTATCTAGTACTTCCTGGTTAACTAGCCTTTAAAGTCTTGTAATAAGTGTAAGTAACATAGTTAGCTACTTGTTGGATTATAAAGAAACAATAAAACAAAAGAGGAAAGCAATTGAACATAAAGTATCAAAGAGGAGATACAATATCAAAGAATCCTGGACATGTGACTGTGAAATGTAAGAAAGCTGTCAGCAAAAACAAATCACTTCCTTCATTGTACTGGTTCAGTTCCTTCTAATGTAGCCTGGCGCCACTGATAATCAAAACAATCAGATTTGTTTTAAAGTGGGGAGGGGAAACTACTCAAATCTTAATGTTAAATTTCCATAGACCATTTCATTTTATGATACTTAGGCACCAGGATATTATCAACTGATTGAACAAATAGTGAATGGGATGATTTGTCAACACACAGCCAGCAAACAGTCAAATAGTCTTTCGATCAATACTAGTTAACAAATGAGCAGACGCCACTAGAGTTTGCCAGCAATCTGTTAACTGGTTTTGCCTTAGACCCAGTAACAATACTTTACTGTGTGTATTTTGGGTTTTATTATAAAATGGGAACTTGTAATTATATATGAGAGATATCTGATAGAAAGTGAGTGAGTAGGCAGGGTACACACATCACTTCTGTGTCAAGCTGGGTTAAGAGAGATGGTTTTCCTCTACTACAAAATTTATACTTTTTAAAGGTGGAGAAACCTCAGAAAAGAAACTAGATCTCTATTCTGGTAGTGGCTCAGTTTTGTTCTGTAGCCTACTCATATTTGGTGATGGTTCTTCAGTGTCTGCATTTCTTCTAAATATCTTTGCTTCTCTCCTTTATGAATCTAGGGTATGTATGCATATGTTTATAAAATTGTTCTTTTTATAAAAACAATTGCATACTTTGAAGACTGTATAGCTAAAATGTAAATATTAAAGAGATTAAAATTACCTGCTAAAATGCTAAAAACATAATTATTCTGCCTTCTAATGAATTTTTCTAGGCTTGCAAATTCTATAAGTCAATACCCTTATGTCAGATTTTTATAAGAGGATTTTCTCCATAGTGTTAACTATCAAAATTTATAATAATTATTTTTAGCTATGATATAGTATTATCCTATGTGGAAATATCTCACTTTTAACATTCCTTTTGTTGATTTCTGCATGGTTTCTGATATTTGCCTAAGAAAATATGTGTGATAACTTTTTCTGATTATGTTTCCTATTGTTTTTTAAAGACAAATACTAGAAGCAACATTTCTAGGAGACTATTGATGCCTCTTGAAAATTTGCTTTTAAGAAATGTTTTCCCCCTTTCCTCGCTGAGGGAACTTCTAAGTGTTCTAAGTCAATGGGGTTTTCCATGCTCTCTGTTCTCATGCTGGGACCAGTTCTCCTGGTTCTGGAAAGACTCAGTGAAACAGTATTCGGCAAAACCAGAACGGGGAAGTGGGAAGGGGTGGGTGGGAGGACAGGGGAAGAGAAGGGGGCTTATGAGACTTTCGGGGAGTGGGGGGCTAGAAAAGGGAAATCATTTGAAATGTAAATAAATTATATAGAATAAAAAAATTTTAAAAAAAGATGTGTGTGTGTGTGTGCGTGAGAGAGAGAGAGAGAGAGAGAGAGAGAGAGAGAGAGAGAGAGAGAGAGAGAGAGTCAGGATGGGAAGAAAAGAGTCTTAGCAAGAGTATCAGTGTGGTGGTGGTGTGAAAAGGTTGTGGTGTAGAAATGACAGAAATTCACTATATATATGAAATTGTCAGTGATTTAAAAAAAGGAAATTGAAGACTAGTCAAATGATAGGTTCTTTGGAGAAATGGGAAGTATTGAGAGCTAGTGAAAGGTGCCATGACTTAGATTGCACTGAAGCCTAACAATCAGCCCAGCGTTCCCCTCGCTATGCTGAGAGGATGCTGCTGATCTAGGAGAAGGATCATCCTGAGACACATTCAAAGCCTAATCCTGGAAGAGCTGGTTGTGATTCTGATGTCATGTTCAAACTTAGTTGGTGCATGCTGACCATAGAGAATTGTCTTTATTCTTTTTTCTTTTGGACCATAGACATAGTTTTAGATAATGCATAAGTGATTATAAACCATCTTGATGACAGTTATGAAACAGAAATCCCAGCTTAGAATACCCATCTAGTCAGAGCATTTTCTTCTCACCAGCTATAGCAGGTTTCTCATGTCAAAGTGTGGTTTCATGTACAGAGCTGCTAATGTTTTATCCACTTTAATTCTAGTGAACACATCAGTGGCTTCCGGGATACCAATAGCCCTTTGTAGGTTAATTGTCTAAATATAGACGTGTGTCTTATCAGATGACTAAGCAAGCAGTCTCCTTTATTAATTACTATTGAGGGTTAATGTTATTTAAATAATGAAGTCAATATAATCTCTATTGCTCATTAAATGAGATGTTCTGGGCTCACCTCTGTCTTATTTTCCAATTAGGTTCTATTATTTTTCCTTATTGACTCTTGAGAAAAATAGCTGTGGAAACAAACTTAATGGCTCTGAAAATGTCAGAACAATTTTTATAGCAGGAAAGATCCTGTAATGCATAAATGTAAACAGGCATAGCGTTCAGTCATTGGAAAGCATCGGATTGTTTACAATCATGCACCTGTCCTTTATCTTGCTCCTTTTTTTGAGTGGTTTAGAATTTAAAGGTGTGATTAGTGCTCCTTTCTTACACTCATTTCTCTGTTGAATAGACTTAAGGTTTTCCAATGCTTTGACAGGAGTTACTCATGTGGGGTAAGTGGGCAAGTAAGCCCTCCAAAGTGTCGGATGGTACACTTCCAGACACCCTCACTGCTGCCACTACACAGACAGGAGATCTATCCCAGGAATATCCTTGAGCCTTTGGCTTCACCCCTCTGATCGGCTAAGCAACGACTTCAGGAGATATCCATATCCTAATCCTTGGAACTGGTGTCTATGCCACCTTAAATAACAAAGAGTTTTCATAGATGTGGCTAAGGCTTTTACAGTGGTGAGATGATCCCATAGTATTCTACCTAATCACTTAGTCCTTATTGAGGGAAGCAGAAGGACCATGGACAGAAGGTGTGACAGAAATAGGTGAAAAAGGAGATCATGTTCATGGGATATGGGTAGCTGCTAGCTGGAAAAGGCTGTAGTTGAGTCAATCTTAGTTTATCTCCAGTAATTGGCTGTAGCATTTTTATTTAACCAATAGTTTTAAATTAAGGATCAAGGTTTCCACAACAAAATTTGGTAACCCTGAGAACTTACTCACAGGCAGCTAGGTCTTCAGGCACGAAGTTCAACATTATAGTACATAGCAACAGACCAAACAGCAACAAAAGGCAAAGAAATTGTATCTCCCCACCCCCACCAGGATCCTTGAACACCTGTTGACCCTTACATTTTAACCTGGTGAGACCCATATTGACCTCCTGGACCCTGGAACTGGTAGCCAATATAACTGCAGTGTTTTTTGGCATCAGTTTATCCTTACTCAATTGAGTAGAAACAGGAAACCAATGCAGGGTAGAAAGACTTGGGTACCATGCCACAAGGTTTGAAAATGGACAGAAGACTTGAACAGATGATGCCTTTGAGTGCCAATTCAGTGCCTTGGAAGAAGAGGTTGGTGAGAGGGCTAGGGCTTTACTTCCAGTGGGCACTTTTTATAACTGGACTCACAACTTCAGAGAAACTCAGTGTTCCAGATCTGCCCAGATGAACATGTAGAACTTCTCTACCTCATATCTATATTAGGGTTCTCTAGAGGATCAGAACCCATAGGATGAATGTCAAAACAGATTTATTATATAGGGTTATGTGATAGGGTTGGGGTTGTCTAACAGTAACTAACTCACATCAGAGGCTGAGAACATGGCCTTTAACTATGTTAAAAGGTCCAAAAAACTGGCCCCAATATTGGACCTCATAGCAATGAAATAAAAGAATTTGCTAGCACAGTGACAACAAGCAATCAAAGACCAAAGTTCCCTCTTCCATGTCCTTTTATCAGAGTGGGGTACCACCAGAAGGTACTGCCCACAGTTAGAGTGGGTCTTCCTACTCCAAATAATCTTCCTAAGAAAGTCTCTTGCACTAGTACCCAGTAGTTCACCTTTTTTTTTATTTTTTTTATTCGATATAATTTATTTACATTTCAAATGATTTCCCCTTTTCTAGCCCCCCACTCCCTGAAAGTCCTGTAAGCCCCCTTCTCTTCCCCTGTCCTCCCACCCACCCCTTCCCACTTCCCCGTTCTGGTTTTGTCGAATACTGCTTCACTGACAGATCCATCCAGACAAGTTGACAATCAAGTTTTGCCCGTGCTTCTAAACTTTCCATCAAGAGTAGGTAAGCATGCTCAAGGGTGAGAATTAAGTTTGCATTATCTCTTATGAGAGTGATTGATTTTCTTGAAGGAGATACTTTAACTTTGGGATGATTTCATTTAAGTGGGAATGATAATGGCTTCCTTTAATAGGACTTTTCTATCCATCATTTTCATATATGTCAAGTCAAAGGAAAT
This sequence comes from Apodemus sylvaticus, assembly GCF_947179515.1. Lineage (NCBI taxonomy): Eukaryota > Metazoa > Chordata > Mammalia > Rodentia > Muridae > Apodemus > Apodemus sylvaticus. The sequence goes on along the minus strand of NC_067485.1, from coordinate 35,461,673 downwards.
GAATGAGCAGGAGATGTGGTTCCTGAGCTGTAGCTACATCTAAAGAGCCCTCTCTAGTCTACCTCCAACACTTTGTACAACACAAGATGGCAGACATCCTGGCTCTTGACTCTGAGACCACTTGGGCTGGAGCAATTGCACATGTGTATAGCAATGGATCCAGGAAAGAAACTCCTCTAAGAAGAGTCTTCCCTTTGAACGTGGAATCTGATATCTACCACTGCACCTTGCTTAACAAGGGATCCACTTGCTTCTGGTGATGAGAGCCTGCTTCCCCGATGTCTACTAGAAGAAACCACACTCCTTTCCCAGGATTCCTCCAAGACTCTGTTGTCACATGATCTGAGACATGACATACTTAATGAAAATTATTGAACAACTAAACACTAACAGGTAATCAAGAGCCACATTGTTTGCTCTGTGTGCCTTTCAGCCTTACTGTGCTGTCTCAGTGAGAAATGTAATGGGTCAACCTACCACCAACTAGACACTCCAAAACAATGAGCACATATAAGTTGATTATCTTAGATATTTGTTATAGTGACAGATAACCAACATAGTATGAAGCTAAAGATAACTTCTTAAAGCGTACTGAGTTAATGAGTTAATTAATAAGGGCTAATGCCATTTATTGTTTAGTATATTTACATGCCAGATGGCATGTCCAATGTTTGACATATGTCATCTTATCTACTATGTCTAATTCCTCTGTGACATTTCTACTTACAGGTTGTAAAACTGAGGGTCAGAATACACTGAAATGCAAATCTTCAATTACTAAACAAAAGAGGTAGCTTTTGACCCTAAGTCACCCCTACTGTCAGAGTTTCTCAAAAGTGGATCAGTTTGTTTTTTGAAATCCAGAGGTTTGGAGTTTTAGGCAAGATTAATCATTTATTCTACTGACTTTCTGTTTGGGACACTAAGAAATGGTCATACAGTGGATTTTCTTTTTGTTTTTCTTTTCTAGATTTAGTGATCTATGGAAACAGAGACATTTACAATATGCAAAATTAGCCAGGTAATCTAAGCCTGGAGTCCCAAAGCCTTTAGAACCTTTATAACATGTGCAATGAATTCAGAACTGATTTTCAGAGCTTTGTCAGAAAGACTTTCTGTAGGAAGCAGGGAGTGGACGAGGAAAAGCCTGTTCATCCTCACAGAGGCTGGATCTTCTGTTTAAAATGTCTACAACTCAGGGAGCCACCCCTAAGGTGAGTCACCCCTAAACCCTTTCTCTAAGTCCTTATCTTTCCCTCATCCTGTAGCCACTGTACTGTCTGTCAGTAGAGGCTCAGGAATCAAGTCTTTCCAATTGACCCTTCATTATGATTAATAGCAAATGACAACCCTTTGCTAAGGTTATCAAATGATTGTTTGACATATTTTCATTTTTCTCATCTTCTTGGTAGGATGTTAATTTGTGTTTCTAGCCTTTCTTAAGGCATTTCAGAAAAATCTTGCCAATATTTACAATTTAGAAATTGTTTCCCACCAAGTTATAGCTACATTAAAAAAAAATGAATTGAAGCTTTAAAAGGTTATTATGCACAATTATTTCTGATGAGATGCTTCTCTGTAGAGTCTATTTTCGTATGAAAGGAAGGCAGTAGTAAATGTTATTGCTAATGAATTAATTCCATTATTAGAATTTCAGTCCTTCATGGTATTCCCAACTATGACTATTGTTATAGGATTGTTCCAGTTTCCTTTCTGTTGCTGTGATAAAATACCCTGGCAAAAAGCTACTTGGTAAGAATGGAGTTATTCAGTTCTGGGTCACAGTTCATCAGCTTGGGGAATTCAAAGCAGGAACTCAGTCCACTAGTCACATCACACGCTCGATCAAGAACAAAGAGAAAATAAGAAAATATCATGCTTGTTTGTCTCCTTAGCTAGCTTTCTCTACTCTTATATAGTGAAGGGCTTTGCCCATGAAGTGATGCCAATCAAATAGGGCCTTGGTGTTCACCTGTTAATTAACAACTGTAGTAAGCCACCTTTTGTTCATCTCTATTACAAGATGGTGCTGGTTAGCATGTAAGTGTGATAACAAGTACAAACAACCAAGGCAATTTCCCACAGACACGCATATAAGCCAACCTGATTCACTCACTGAAGTCTAAGTTCCCTGGAGTCTAAAGTTGTGTCAAGCTGACAACTAAAGCTAACCCTCACAGGGTTTAACATGAAGTGTGCCCCCACCAGGTTCATGTTTTGAACACTTTGTACTCAGCAGGTGTTGCAAGTACAGAAGGTTGTGGGAGCTTTATAAGGTGGGGCCTAGGTGCAGGAGATGGGTCACCGGGGAATCCTCAGACCACTTCATGCCTCAGTATCTATTTCCTGTCCATCAAAACGTGAACAGCCACACTCAGTAGCCACACTTCCTACCACACTCAGTCTGTCACATTGGCCCAAGGCCAAGAAGACAAGCAACTATGAACCAAAAATGAGCAAAAGGAATCTTTACTTTTCATTCATTCCTATCATGCACTTTTGTCAGAGGGAAGCAAAAGTAATTAATATGGTAGTCTTCCAAAGCAGTATTAAAATATTAGATTTAAAACATATTTAATCACACCAAACTCCTTTGTTTGCTTTCTGTCTTTTCTGTAAATTTTTAAAAACAAATCAGTAGTTGAAAGGCTGATATAATCCCATATCTGTTTTTAAGAGCAGGCTTATGTAGATCTTCATAATAGCTATTAATTAATACAGAAATCCAGCAGTTATTGAGTATCTTGAGTAGGCCTCAGTCAAGTTACAATATCAGACTCTACACATAAAACACCACTATTTTTGATTGACAGTGAGCTCAAATAATGATATTTTAGATTAAATAAAACATATTGTTAAAAATAAATTTTCCTTTTTGTCAAAAAAAAAATGTGGCTAGTGAGATATGGTATGTCTGCATGCCTGTGTGTGTCTGTGTGTCTCTGCGTGTGCTGGAGGTCTTGTCAAGTGCTGTATGCTTAACAGGCACAGGATATACTTCCAGTGTACTGCAGCGTTTAAAATGGCACACCTTATTTTCCTGTTCTGTTTCCATAAATAGTGATAATCTAGAGACTTCAGGCAAATACAAGTATTGTCTTTTCAGTTATCTGAAAAATCAGAGTAACTCTTTTTATTCTGTTTGGCTTAAGAACTCAGTGCCACTATTTCTTACCAAACTATATCCTTACTGCAAACAAAACAAAATGAAAACAACCCTTCCCAAGTTACTCCATCTTCTAAATGAGATCTTTTCATAAATGCGAAGTGAAACTCTTTGGAAACGCTTGGCTTAATATACTTAATTGATAGTAATAAGATTCAATTAAGGGGGAATTAATTCACAATCATGGCTTACATGGACTAGATAGTGGAAACTTTGAGAAAATATTTATACATAAGTTTATGTGATGCATTACATACACTACATCTTAATACTGTACTATTATAATATAAAAGTACATGATTATATATCTGTCTTCATGTTCTTAGCGACTGGTAATTGGCAGAGGTTTAAAAATAAAATTAGCTTCTTAGCAGCAAGACATAATTAGTTGTGAAATTCATCTATCAAATCATTAAGGCATGAACACATGTAACGACTTGTAAAAGTAATTTATTCTTGTTTGTTTAGATGCTGGTTGGTTACTCCTCTTTTTTTTCATGTGGTTCCCAGTTTAGCCTCAAACAGCAAGTGTTCGTTGAGCTGCAGGGAATCTGGGTCTTTGTCAGTAGAAACTTACAAAGACAGGAATTTCATATTCCCAAGCACCTGCCCCTTCCTGATGCCCAGAGGGCCCGTTTCTCCAACTCGGCGGATCGTCTTTATTCTCGTACGATGCTGTTTTTATTCTAGAACGAATGGGCTGTTTTCCTGCTTCAGTGTCTCACCAGTGGTCTTGGTGGTGACTCTTCATATTGTTTTGTTACTTTTCACTCATCCCTATCATCTCTTCTTTAACTTCTTTTCCTCTGTGAAACCAAATATTTTCGATGCTGTGCTCTGTCCTCCCAGACAACACTAAATGAAGACAGAGTAAAGAGGGGAAAGCTATAACAGTGTAGTAAATATGATCAGTTAAAAAAACCTAATAACAAGCACAAGCCATCCCCTGGTTTGTTGGAAGGTTGTTTCCTGAAATGGCGTGCTTTACTGATTAAAACAACTATAAACGCCCCATTAAGCAATAGCTATTCTCATTATGGACTAGAAACATTACGGCAATGAATTGGGCTTATTTACAAGCATAGACTTCTTCCTCATTACAGAGGCCATGTCTGAAGCAGCTGGAGTGCTGCCTGCATGGTTTCCATGGCCAAAGGTATGCTGGGAAGATGCCGTGTTCTAAGGTCTGCAGGCTTAGCTGTTGAAGTTGTATGGCCGTCTCCCTGGGAAGGGTCAGACATAGGACTTTGTCAGATACAGAATCAATGATGACTATGTTTCAGAAGGCCATTGGCCTGTACCCAAGCCTCTTGGAAATAAATAGTTTACTGGATTACAAGCCCCCCACCCCCCCGAAGTCTTTCTAAAGTCCTATAGAATGTCTGAAGTCATTTTAGGGTGGAAAACATCAAGGTTTTTCTTCATTTTGGCTTGCTTTTTAAAACATGATATCATTATATAGGTCATGTGGGCTTCAAACATAGGACCCTCCTGGCTTGGCTTCCTGGTGCCTGGACTATGGCTGGTGGTGGCCTTACCATCAGTGGTCTAGCCAGGAGCTAGTGACCCTGCCACTGCCTTCAGGTTTGCCATCTTAGGCTGGGTAAGAGGTGAACGTCCTGTGCTCCTTTTCCCTCTGCTTATTTCAGCACTATCATGGGGAGACGCCGCCTGAAAACTGGACCGGAAGCTGACAGGAAGCAATAACACCTCTTTCAGAACTTCCCTAGACTGCTGTACTGTAAGCACCCCGGTAGTCCCTGCCCCTCACTGCCCCTGAAGCAGCAACTGGATTTTGCAGTATCAACTTTGTTTTCTGAGAAGCCTCCTTCTTGCACTAGTGGGGATTTAAGTTTGGTTTTTCCATTTATCAGATAAAACACTGTGACTAAAAGCAACTTAGGCAGGAGAGGAGGGTTTATTTCATTTTAAAACTTTCAGGATGCTCTCCATTACTGAGGGAAGTCAGGGCAGAAACTCAGGGCAGGAACATGTTGGCAGGCACTGAGACAGAGATCATGAGGGAATGGCGTTCACTGGCTTGCTCCCATGGGTCTTCCACAACCCAGGTCCATCTGTCCAGGCATGGTACTACTCACAGGAAGCCAGGTCCTCCTGTACCAATAATTAATAAAGAAAATCCCCCTATACACTTGCATACAGGTCAACACAATGGAGGTAGTTTCTCAGTTGAGACTTCCTCTTCCAAAATTTGATGTAAGCTTCCAAAAAGCTAATTGACAAAAAAACAAACAAACAATCAAGCAAACAACAACAAAAGTTCTACTAACACATAAGGGTTTTCCAAATATAGTTGGAAAGTTCCAGCAGACAATCCCTTGGTTGGCATGACTCATTCGGGAAAACTTAGCAAAGATGCCGCTCCGATGCGGCCTGCCTGACTCGGAATTTCCTGATTCCGGCATCTTCATTTCAAATAGTCAAGGTCCCTCTCAAGTGTTGTGGGTTTTGTTTGTTTGTTTCTGTTTGTTTTTGTGTTTTTGTTTGTTTCTTTGTTTTTGGTTTTTTTTATTACTTGATTCATTTCATTCCTTTCTAAAATGATCCCCTCAGATAATACTTTTAAATGAACAGATTATTGGCATAATATTCTATTAAAATAATTTAAAAACTTACTGTTTTGTTTTCTATGTAAGGGTGTCTCTCTTTTTTGTTTCTTTCTTTTTTTCTAAATCATTTTTTTCTCTTCTTTGGTCCAAATGCTTTCTAAAGAAAGTGTGTCCCATTATGGAAGGGGGAGACACTCCTGGATATCTTTAAGAAATTTTGTTCCTAATCTTGTGGGTAGGAAAGATAGAGGAGATGAGGGAAGGGAACATTCTAAGAGAATGGGGTCAGAGGAAGATGGAAGGGTCAGCTGTGAGTCATGAGACAGAAATTGGGGAAAACTGCACAACAAGGCTGACCAGGATTTGGCATGCATAGCTCGCCTCTATCTCTCAGGCAAGGATGCTGTAAGACTGACAGTTTTGCACCACTCCTGTCAGAGTGAGATGTCTGGAAACTAGAAAGGAGCTACGTCTATGTGGGTCGAGAGAGTACAAAGGCCAGGATGCCCTGCATCTCATCTAAAACCTCTCAGTGCTGATCTCCCATCCCTTCAGCAGAGTGACAGGAACCTCAGATCACACATGCACAGCCCCCCACAGCACTCAGACACTTGCCCAATAGCAACCCCGGATATCAAGTGAAGTGTGTGTTATTAAATCCATACTGTAACCTCTAGCAGCCAAGTCCCGTGCTCTACAGAACAGTCTAGTTCAGTATTTTCTCAACTTGTGAGATGTGACCTGAGGGTGGGGGTGGGGCGACCATGACAAACAACATTTTTAAAGGGATCACATATCAGATATTATGCATATCAGCTATTTACATTACAATTCATAGCAGTAGCAAAACTAGTAATGAAGTAGCAGCAAAAGGAATTTTATGGTTAAAGGTTACCTCAACATGAGGGACAACTGTATAAAAGGGTTGCAGCATTAGGAAGATTGAAACCACTGGTCTAATGTTCTCTCAATGATCTCCACCCTCCTCCTTTTCCTCCTCCTCCTCCTCCTCTTCCTCCTCCTCCTCCTCCTCTTCCTCCTCCTCCTCCTATTCATCCTCCTCCGTCCTCTTAACCCAGGGCCATGCAGCTCTTTCAAGAATTCAGAGGCTTGTGCTTGAGTTTCTTGTCAGCTCACCTTCTGGAAAATATTTCGCCTAATTTTCTACTACATAATTTTCATCTCTTCAATCATTACAGCTTTTGGTTACCCACTAGGACTATATTATCAAGTTTTGAATTATCCATGTAAATTATCCAACAGAACAGTTCACATTCAGTCCTGAGTTGACGCTTACCCTCCAGTCTCTCGTTACTCTTCCAATCTCTGTCATCATTGTTTGTTTCTTGTTAAATGTGCCTTTTATAAATCACTGTAATATCACCACCACCACCATCATCATCATCATAATCATCATCATCATCATTTCCTCTTTAAATTTCACCCATCACAACAGTTTATGGATTAATGCTTGTTTGTCATTTATCATTGATAGATTTATTGAATTTTCTCTGTCTCATATGCCCATGCTATGTTATTTCTACCTCAGCCTTGAAATTCATTAATAGACAAAAATGTTGGTTCACTTTTGCATGATTTGTCTCTTTTGGTGAATCTCAGTGAATGACTTTTCATTGTCTTTTCAAGCTATCTTTCTAAACAGAATCTTCGGCATGTTGTTTAGTGACAATGACCCATTCTAAAGAATGTGCACTTGGTGATTGTCCTTCTCATGGGCTCCTCAGTGCACACACCAACATAAATCTGGGTGACACAGTCCAGACACACTGAGGTGATGTGGTACAGCTTTGTCATGTGTAGGGTGACAGAAATCTAAGTGGCACAGGAGGGTATTTCTTTTGTTTGCTCTTCAAGTATTCCAAAGATCAGAAGATAGCTCTGTAGTAATTTAATCTCTATAGTTGAATAAAATAGACATGCTTTAAAATTTATATTCCCAGCATTTTCTTGCTTGTAGAAGAGAACTCTATGAGGACTAAACATACAACTTTCTGGAGAACTGTTGATATGTTACACAAGTGTATATTATGATGACTGTAAGTCAGGCATAAGTGTTTCTGTAATGTTTCCAAACTTTCATCTAGCAAGCTCTGTTCCAAGAATCTGTCCTAAGGAAATCATCAGAGTTAGGCTTCTTACCTAAAAGGTATTTCTGAGTATGATTTATGAAGATAATGATTAAAGGATAGCTATTTCATTAAATACTATGTGTAGTCATAAAATATTTTTTAAAACTAGGCTTAATGAAAGTGATCATGAAAATATTGCAGGTTATACAGTGCATGTGTGTGTGAATGCGTGCATGTGTGCATGTGTGTGTGTGTGTATGTGTGTGTGCACTCATGCATGCACACACACACAACACACACATCTACCCATCCACCCACACTCTTACATTTCCAATAAATTTGTTTAATCTGATATGAAACACCCTTGCAGATGGTGTTTAAGTAATAAACATGGTGACATTCTATTCTTTCTGTTCATACTTAGTATCATAATATAAACAGCCCATATTTTAGAGCATTTATCAAAACTATAGAAAAGGATATAGAAAGGAAATACTGTAGGTGCCATCCTAAAGTAAATCCCTTGAACCAAACAGAATAGATCAAAATGCAGAGAAAGGAGGATAATTCAGATCAAAAATTCATTCATGCTGAGGAGCAGCTGACTCTCTAGGTCTCTCCTAAGGAACAGGGCAGCACCCAGCAGAGGAGGGAGGACATTTAGCTAAAGCAAGGAGTTCTTTAAAGACCTTGATCCTGTGAACAATTTCATTATGAGGTGCTTCAGAGAAGGGTGTGGAAGGCTGGGGCTGGGGCACTGCGTTTCTACCAAGGAGAACGTTAAGTAGTGAAGTCAACGAAACAGAAACAGATGGCTCAAATTTTCTTTGAAACACAGACAGATTGAAGAAAAAGAAGTTTGGCAAAAATACATCTGGGGTTTAGCCAAACTGCAAACATTTGAGAAACGGTCTGAAACGCTGGAAGAACATTAAGGCGCACAGGACCCTCATGTTAAGTGTAATGTGATAGATGCACACAATGAAATGGAGTTTTAAAGACCAAGCCCAGTTTCCGGTGAGCTCTAGCAGCTGACTCAGGAGGAACAATGATGCTGATGACTAGTCAGGCCACCCCAGCAACAAAAGTGACCTGAAACCGTGTGACTATAATACTCGGGAGACCGGAACCCCATAAGATCTTGAGTAGCTATGCAGCTGAAATGCCCAGCAAAAAGCTGACCACATCACTGTAACTGCTCATAGCTGAAACCATGCAAGACTGTTGGGACCAATGTGGCTGAAATGACCAAGGGTATTGTAATAAGCTAAACACAAAATTAAGTATAGAACCTGCCTGTTAGACTTGAATGCGTGGCTCCAACTACCTATGATGCTGCAATGAAGTGTAGTTGAAATATCCCGTGCAGTTGTGCACTTTCTGTGTGACTAGACCAGCCTGTGCAATGTGCTCAACACATGTGACTGCAGCGACTTGAGTTTGCTGGCTTTCCTTCTCTTTAATTCATAGGCATTCAAGTAGATGACTTAACACTCTTCAGCAGAAGTAGCCACTCCAGGGCCATGTCATTGAAGTATTTAAACCTCCTGTGGCAACGAGTTAGGAACATTTCCAGAAGGTATATTTACCTGAGAACTTCAGTATCCTTTGGCTCAGGTGAGCACCCAGGTTTCAATGAGCCTTGTCTTAGCATCCTTGAGGACAGGACTGGGTGTGGTTGTGCCAATATGCAGCTAAAAGGGAATCAGTGTGTGATTGGAGAGACACGGAAGCACACATTTCTCAGATTTTAGAGAAATTCCTATATTGAGTTTGGAAAGTCTGGGTGGCAATATGTGAGCAGGTTCAAAACCAGGGAGAAGAAAGAGACAGATGAGCCTACTAAGTATGCTGTACTTGGACTGAATGATGATGTAACATCCTCAGGAAAATGGGAAAACATGGAACACCAGGAGAGGAAAGAGGCTCCCGTGATTTAAATTGGGGCTATTACCTTCAAAGTTATCCCGTTTTAAACTAATGGGTGGGAAATAAAACATAAGTCTGAGCAGTAAGTTCAGGGTCAGCAGGTGGCTAATCCACTCTTCCACATCTAACAACCCACAGAAGAGAGGGAAGAACACTTGGGGACAGTCAAGAGAGGAGGAATGATAGAGGAATGGCCCGGTAAGCCAGGCAGCTGGGGAAGAACAGTGCGTTTTGCTGTCCTGGAACTGAAAAGAGTGGCAGTGGCTACCAGAGATGTGGGACACCTCGGGGTGGCAGTGGGCTACCACCAGAAGATGACAAGTTATCAGAAATTGAGTGTATTAAGACAGAGATGAGGAAGTTGTGGCCAAAATAAAAAACAGGCCTTGGAACCCTTGGAGGGCTCTACAACTAGACAGCACTTTGGTAGGGTTTTGTCTTCTCTGGTGCTAACAATAAACATCCTAGGTTACAGACCCAGTTGGTTTATACCAAACCCCAGGAAATTAACTGGAAGGATTGCTTTCAAATGGTTACACACCTTAGTGATAACTATGTACCAAAATTTGCTTTCCAAATTTCTCTAAGGAGAAAGACCGGTAATGAGCTACCTATTAATTATTAACTCTTTATTGTAGTTTAAAAAAAGAAAACAATAAAAAACCAAAGCATAAAAATTTCAAGGGACCTGTTACATTTTTAAAAAATTATTTGGGCAAGAAAACACTCTAGAACCATAATATTCTAGGCCAAACAAGGTCTCAAATGCACCACCCCAACTTGTGAGATAGTTTTCTCTAGCTGGAGAGGAGACAGTGACACAGAGTTCTCCTGGTAGTGTAGCCCAGCATATTCCATACTTGGACATCATGTAGAAGCTTAAAGACTAGGATTGGCTTTGGGTTTAGTTGGTATGACTGGCTGGGACTACATGCTAGGTATGAGGTTTGGGGTTGGCTTCAGAGTTTTTATAGATCAAACTAGAGTCCAGTTCACTAACTACAGAAGCCACTTTGGACCAATATTCTTATCAAAGTATGGAAAGAAGCTTAATTCAATTTAATAATAGGAACACTTTAGAGACAAGCAAGAATTACACAGAACTCTCCATGACTATAAGGAAAGGCTATTTGGCAAGACATCCTTAATGTTAAGGTTCCTGACAGAGGGAGAGATAAGACATTCGTGTTCCAGGAGATATTTTCATTCCATCAAGTTTTTGTCAGCTAACTGCTTAAGTACTGGCCGGGAATTGTAACTTCCTCAGGGAAGGTATGAATCACATTGCACAAAAAGGTCTGTTCCAGACTTTGATTTGAGATGGCTTTTATGTGTCTGTATGGAATTCCACATACTAGATTTGAGGTAGCTTTTATCTGTCTGGATGGAATTCCACATAATGAGATGCCAACTTCTTTCTCAACTTGTTCTCAGAAGTCTGGTGAGATTTCTGCCCAACACTCCCATTCCCCTAAGCTATTTCTCTAAGGAATCTGACCAGTCAACCCGTTGAAGACACACAAGCAGATAATTCCCAGCAATATTACCTTTTTTTCTTTTTATTTATTTATTTTTCTTTTCCTAATTCTTTGTTTACATTCCAAACGCTTTCCCCTTTCCCAGTTCCCCCCCCAACCCATATGTCCCATAAGCCTTCTATACACTCATTCTCTAATCACCTCCCTCCTTTTTCTCTGTCCTGTTACTCACCTACAATGCTGGAACAGGACTTTCCAGGATCAGGGCCCTCTCCTTACTTCTTCATGGGAGTTATTTGTTATGCTACTTGTGTCTTGGGTATTCAGAGCTTCTGGGCTAGTTAATATCCAGTTATCAGTGATTGCCTTCCATGTATATTCCTTTGTGATTGGGTTACCTCACTTAGACTGATATTTTCCAGTTCCAACCATTTGCCTACAAATTTCATGAATTCATTGTTTTTAATTGCTGAGTAGTATTCCATTGTGTAAATATACCACATTTTCTGTATCCATTCCTCCATTGAGGGACATCTGGGTTCTTTCCAGCTTCTGGCTATTATAAATAAGGCTGCTATGAACATAGTGGAGCATGTGTCCTTATTGCATGCCGGAGAATCCTCTGGGTATATGCCCAGGAGTGGTATAGCAGGGTCCTCTGGTAGTGTCACATTCAGTTTTCTGAGGAACCACCAGACTGATTTCCAGAGTGGTTGTACCATCTTGCAATCCCACCAGCATTGTGTTCCTCTTTCTCCACATCCTGGCCAACACCTGCTGTCTCCTGAGTTTTTAATCTTAGCCATTCTGACTGGTGTGAGGTGAAATCTCAAGGTTGTTTTGATTTGCATTTCCCTAATGACTAATGATGCTGAGCATTTCTTAAGGTGCTTCTCAGCCATCCGAATTTCTTCAGGTGAAAATTCTTTGTGTAGATCTGCACCCCATTTTTAATAGGGTTATTTCAGATATTTGATCTTGGCTAGCAGTATAGCATTGCTTAGCATATGGATGGCCCAAGTTCCATCCACAGCACCACAAAGATAAAGAATGTTGGCGTGATGAAAGAAAGGTATTCTCTTCCTTTCTTTCTCTTCCAATATGATCTTAAAAACTACAAACAAGGTACCAGACATGAGGGGAAGGTACGCTGTATTGATGGCTGAGTAGTGAGTAACAATATTTTTAAACCCAATCCAGGATTTCTACCCCACCCTGATCATTTAGTTCCTGGCTAAAAGACATACAACTTTTATTTTTATAAGTCTGAAATATCATAAGAGCTAGGCAGATATCTACCCTCTGCAGGGCTTAATGGTCCCAGGCTTGGGGGTTAAAAAAAAACACAACAAATAAATAGCCTCCATGTGTTACATAAGTCATGAAAACATGCCCCTGAGGACTGGCCAATTAAAATTAAAAACAGCCCAAATAAAGCACAACAAATAATAACTCAGGGTTATCAACAAAAAAATTCTGATAAAATAGAGGATAGATATTTCCCAGGCTTTTGTGTAGCTTAAAGCAAATTATAACTATAAAGTTATATGTGTTTTTTATCCAAAACCTAAGTAATCAAGGTGGGGTAGGAAGCCCGGATTGGGATTAAATGCATTCTGCAACAATAAGCACTAAGAATCTGTCCTTCCCAACCACTGCAGTGGCAGTGTCTGTCCCATGTTCACTGATTTCAGATCCCGGCATCTAGCACAGGCTTCCATTTTCCAGAGGAAGGTCAGTTAATTCATTCCTTAGACTGGTAGCAGCTCCCTATGCATCACCCACCTCTTGGTATCACAGCAGTAGCCACACACCACCCAGCTGCCACAGCACAACCGCAGGCAGGCATCCGCAGGACACCCACCGCAGGCACTAACATCTAAATATGCTGTCATTTTCTTACTGTTTCTCTCCTGATCCTCCATTTGCTTGACTTCAGCTATTTCACTCTTCATTTCACTTTTAAGTTTTCTATTCTCTTTTCATACAGCTCAACCTTGTCTCCTCACACCCCACACCTTCGGGACTGTATATTCTTGAGACCCTATTGGTACTGATCCCTGGTGCTCTGTGAGACATGTGAATCAAGACACTTCTTCAGAGCAGTATACTGACCACTTCCCTGTTTGTTTTGAATATTCCAGCTCTCCTTTAAGAGCTCGTCCTAAAAGAATAAATATGTGGAGAATACATTAGCACAGCTTCCTCCAACTGTGCTGTTTCTCTCCTCTCTAAGGCAGCCCTCCTGATGAGTTTTCCCACCAATCAGCATTCCCAACTTACAGCCCTTCTACTTCCAACTTTTAATCTTGTGATCATGCATATCTGCACAACCATGCTATTCTTTGCTGTCAGCGGCATACTCGGTAATCACCGGAGGTAGTCAATATTCTATTGTAAGAGTAGGCTAATGAAGTGTTCTGAGTAGAGCAGGGCAGGGGCGGGGCACTAAGCTGAGCAGATATTCAGTGGGTGAGAAGGAGTTAACACATCTTTGATTTAATGATGCTTTCAACGTACATAGATGTTTATAGATATGTCCCCAATTGGGGACATCTATAAGTGTGAACATTGTTGAAATTCTTGTTAGCAGGAAAGAGATATCAGATGTCCAAGGAATCGCATAGACCAAGAATAAATACACTTTTGTATTTCCATTTGACCTCAGTCATACATTGTTTTTCTCATGAGCATCATCGGGAGAATAGATGTCTGTACTGACTTTCCCATGTCATGATCTTTAGCCTATAAGGTGATTGACAATAAAGAATCTGCATGCTCCCTCATCTGCCAGCCTCAGGTCTGCCCATCTGGACACCCATTCCTCATCCCTGCTGCAGAGCAGCCATTGGCACATCTCCATCTACCATATTCTTGAAGCTGAGTCCTCCATTCTTTCTCATTCCAGCTTCTGAGTCAGTATTTTTCTTCATTGGGTTTTGGCCTTAACTTCTGGAATACATCTCCATCACCATTAGTTTCCACTACCTTCTTAAGAAAGAGTGCAAATCAATTTTGTTCTCTCTTAGTTGATAATTTGGCTAAAAATAGTTTCTGGTTGGGAATAATTTTTCCTTTAAAATAATTAAAAGATAAAAAAAGTCATTTCTTTGCAGTTGACCTCCCAGTGCTCTTGTGTGAAAAAGACAAATCTGGGTTCCCATCTCCTGCCTTTCCTGGGTTCCTTCTAATGTTGCTGATGTTGTCCTTTGAATCTTTTTCTTTCAAAAGCTTTTATAATAATTTCTATCTTTGGTTTGGAGTTTCAAAATGATTAAGTCTGAAACTCTCCCCATTAACCATGTCTACTTCAACCTCATGTGGTCAGTTCTAAAGAACTACAGAAATCCATTTAAGGATGCTTCTTCCCTTATATTTTGTTTGCTCTTCAGAAGCTGGGGCAGTTCCTCAGAATGTGAAGTGAGACCTGTGTGAGAAAAAAGAGTCCACTGAAACCAGCAAGTTGAGTGTGGCACTTCAGACATTTTCTACAGTTAGAAGCATGGTACTAAGGACTGCACCCAGGAATTGGGAGACAATTTTATTGTTTTGATAAAAGGATGTTATTCTCCTTGGGAATTTGTGTGGGATTCTAGTTTAATATCAGACAGTGAAAACTTCCTGGAGCAACCAAAGTCAGTACTCTTTAAAGGGGCTTTATAGCTAAGAAACCATGTGGATGAAACAAGCCAGATAAATTGTAATTAAATGAGTGACATGTATAAAATAATTTGTAAACAATCACACAATGCCCCAGGCATACACATGTCCCAACTCAGCAATGAGCTGTTCAGCGTGGGCATGGTGATGCTCAGAAAGAAGCTATTTTCATTTCTAATTGATATCACATGGCAGTGAGTATTGGAAATTAGAAAATGCAGCCCTGTGTACAGCATAGGCTCTGGAGAAGAAAAACCACAAAGAGACATCTGATTCGTCTTGAGGAAATCATGTTCTAGGAATTACACTCATCAATGCCGAAAGGAATTAGGTGTCCCTCTGTCAAATCCCTGCTATTTTTGGAAGCACTACATAAATGCTCATTTAAAGTCTATTAATTTTTTTAGAGGAATATGTAACAGGTTGCTGAGGGGGGGGGCTGTTTTACAAAGATCACAGATTGGGCAACTTCAACCATACAGATGTTAACTGAGGCTTGAGGTTGGTTTTTCCCAAGACCTGTCTGCTTGACTTGAAAATGGCGTTGTGTCTCTGGGGCATCCCTCTAAATGTGTCCTTGTATCTTCTTCAGATAGGGACAGTAGTTGGAATGGTTTAGAGATCATCTTGGTGACTCATTTCAACTTAGTTATTTTGTTAATGACAGTCACATTTTGAGGCACTAGGATTTAGGACTTTTACACATGAATTTGGATTTGGGAAGAAATAGTTTGTCCCCACAGATAATCAATGAATGGTAAAGGCATGGTAAACTTGGGCCAAGATCCATACCCCTGGGAAGCTAGTAACAGAGTTAGCATGTTTGATAAAGGTCACTGTGAACTTGTAGTTTGAAGAGAAGGAGAAAATGTGCTCAGCTCAGGGCTGGCTGGAGAGTCTGGGAACATACTTACCTATCCTTGAGTGGCATCTTACAAGGTCCTCCTGGCTATGCAAACCATGATAGACAGGTATTTCAGTCAAGCAAATTCAGTAGACTCACACTTATGACCCCCACAAACCCTCTCTTCTCACACAGTTATGTGTTACATGAGATGATGACTCTAATTCTATTATTTCAGCTACCATCAGCTATGTCCTCTGACCTGTGAAATGTTCCCAAGCCCAGTTGTGTCATGGAAGCATCTGGGTGTTCAGAATTCCTGCTTGCTGGCATCTTATCCCAGTTAGTGGCTAGCTGTGGACTGGACAGTGGGATACTTTAAAGCTACAGAAAATGTCTAGCATGTTTAATAATCTGGCATTGACCTTTTGCCATGTATTTAAGACAATCACCACTGTCTCATAACTAAGTGGCTGGATGACTAGTGTCCTCATCCTGTGGTGCGCTCTTCAGAAGAGGGATGGAGTCTGTGTCCCGTCCTTTTGAGTGCATGACCCTCAATGTGATGCCCATCCCATGTAAGATACAGAATGATTAAGATGGTGATATTTGTTATCACCTGCTTCACATGTGGGTGATAGAGCTGAGTCCTGACTCCACAGTAAAAAAAAATCTTCTTACCACTTTACCTCACATCTTCAAAACATTGATTTATAGATATGGAAAGTTGGTTAACTACTGTTTCAGTTTAGCTTAATGGAAGCAGAATGACCTAAAACTAAGCCAGTTTTAGATTCCCAAGTCCTTGGTGAAAAACTATTTTTGAGACAAGTTCTCACCATGTGGCTCTAGCTGGCTTCAAACTAGCAATTTTCCTATGTCTGCTTCCCAAGTGCAGAAGACAGGCATTGTCTGGATAAAGATTAATACACAGGGCTCTCATTGTCAAGTGAAAGTTAAGGGGAAGAAGCTTCTTCAGTATTTCCTAGGATATGGAAAATTAAGGCTCATCTTGAAAGAAGAGAAATCAGCCTGTGGTTCTTAACAAACTGAGGAGGGACAGTTGAACATATCTCACCTCTCTCTCTCTCTCTCTCTCTCTCTCTCTCTCTCTCTCTCTAACACACACACACACACACACACACACACACACACACACACACACACACACATTGGCCTTCAATTCTAATAAACCAGACTAATATTGACCTTGTCTTGAGTATGAGCGTGGGAGGGAGTTCAGGGGGTAGTAGCCTCAGGGGTTGGGGAACACTGGATATTACCATATAGGGTTTGAGTTTGTCTATTTGCTCAATTAAAGAATTAAGACAATAGAGAATATTGTTCCAAAGCAAAAGTAAGACTTATTAGTCAGCAATACAAGCCCTTCAGAGAAGGACAAGCATCCTTTTTTGTATGATCTAGCACCTCCCAACAGCTAGGAAGAAAACAACCATTTAGAATCCCAAGTGAGGGTCTTAGGGACCCTTTCTAAAGAGTATCAATAGCTCTACTACCATTGCCTAAGAAATGTCTTGTCACCATTATATTGTTCTGATCTAGTTGGCCCAGATAGTGAGGCAAAGTCCAACATGGCATTGCTAAGCTGAAAGGCAAAAAAAGAGAAAAAAAAAGAAAAGAAAAGAAAAGAAAAGAAAAGAAAAGAAAAGAAAAGAAAAGAAAAGAAAAGAAAAGAAAAGAAAACCTCCAAAATCTGGACAGAGTGAGCAACCCTAACATGTAGTCTGCCTCCATTTGAGGATAGTGGAAGGAGACTGGAGGCAGAGTATAGCGTGACATCAATCACAGGAGACGTGACAGGGAGGAGGAGTCCATCATGGCCCAGAGAAAGGCCAGAGGCAGCAGATGAGCAGAAGTGATGTAATGAAAGCCTGACTCAGCATCTACTCAGGGTGAACGTGTTAACCAATGTTCCTGACTCCACCCCAGCCTTCAACCACACGCCCTTGGGAGAGGAGAGGATCTGAACTCCAAGCAGTTATGGTAACAGATGGAACGATGGTCTCATCTTGGGTAGATCTTCTTTTGAGCTGTATAGTGGAGCAAGGTCTGTCCTTCACTCATTCCTTAAGAATGCTTCAAACTAGTGTTACGTTATTATTAAACAGCCAGGGCTATATCATTTAGTAAAGCTCCATTTCAGTCAAATGGGAACAACTCCTGAAAGTGCAGTGGTTTGAGAAAATATAATTGTCTCCCAGTGAATGAATATTTTTTCCTTCCATTTCCTGGCTGTTGTGATCAAGTTGTCAAACTTCAGCTTAAATAAGTTCCTAAAGTTCGGTTTCTAGATTAGTTTCATTTCCTGTTTCTGTGATAAAATACCCCGACAAAAGCAACTTTGGAGAGAATCTGCTTATTTTAGCTCACAATTCCTGGTCACAGTTCAACACAGCAGAGAAGACACAGTGACCGGAGCAGAATGCAAGGAGATACTGCCCCATCACTCCACACAGTCCAGGACCCAAAGCCAGAGTCAAGGGCTGCGTATTGGTCTTCCCACATCTTCATGTAACCAAGACAATTGCCCACAAACATCCTGTAAGTGAACTTAAGCCAGTGGGTTCCCCATCTATGCTCTATCACTGTGTCAAGTTGAGTATTACAAACAGCTAGCATAGTACTGACCTCAGAACGTCCTCAGAATGTCACTCCACTGTGTCGAATACTAAGAAGGCAATGAATAGACAGGAAAATAGGGAAAAGAAAAGGGAGTTGAGAAATATCCCAGCACAAACACACTTGCAGAGGTCCTCTTTATTATTGGTGGATACATTAGTGGAACATCCACCAAACAAAGTGCTCAGGAGCACAACCCTCATTAGAGCCCACATTTTATCTGGATTTTGATTAGTCCTATGCTTCCAGTATCTGGCTAATACACGCTCTTAATCGTCTCTGCAGTTTTTAATTTTACTGATTACACTTACTTTGGAACCATAGAAAAATACGTATGTGTTTTGCAAAGTTTCCAGTTTCCTTGTAGGTGATATTTTAAGTCACTGGGCTATATTCAGAACATATTTTAGAGTTTCCTTAGACAGGCTATCCCTATGTATCCTTATTGGCTTCCAACTTGGGTTCCTCCTCCTCCAGCTTCCTGAGTGCAGTGGCTACAGCCTGAACCGATGCATCCAATGTCTGTTGTTCATTCTTCATGAGGTTGGTAATCACAATGCAACTGCATGCTTGCATCACCTGCGAAACAGTCATGTGTCATATTAGTCTCTATATACTTAGCCGATCCTGTTCCCCAAAGAAATCTTCAGAGAACTTCTCACTTAAAGACTGACTCTCATATGGTGATTCTGGGACATTAAAGTGGAGGTGCAGAATTATATTCAAGCTGTTCAG
The DNA here is from genome assembly GCF_947179515.1 of Apodemus sylvaticus. Taxonomy (NCBI): domain Eukaryota; kingdom Metazoa; phylum Chordata; class Mammalia; order Rodentia; family Muridae; genus Apodemus; species Apodemus sylvaticus. The sequence goes on along the minus strand of NC_067485.1, from coordinate 35,442,561 downwards.
CTCGACCTAGCAGTTCAAGTTAAAAAAAAACCCAAAGCCCTTCCATGTGATGTAACATTTTAGGGCTAGGATCTAAATTTTAATTTTGTTCCATTAGGTAAACTGCCAAATGGGGTACCAGGAAAAGGTACCTAAAGGGCACATGGCCATGAGCTGAGTATGCAGGCTAAATAACCATGGGCAGCAGGCTCACATGCTTCCTAACATTGATTTTAAAATATTTCAACTGTTACTTAAATGCGTATACCATTGAAGTAAAAGGTTTTTAAAATGAGATTTGAAACTAGCATTGTGGAAATAATGTGTTTTATTTAAAATGTTGACCAAATACTTAATGTAAGACTTACAAGTGATGGGCCCAGATAAAATGATGAGCATGGACAAGTGATGCCCTAAAAGCATGTCCCGTGGCATGACTGAGTGCTAAGATATGCTTTTTTGCTTATGAATCCTTGGGGCACACTTATGTAATAAGTTCATCTGACTCAGAGATTCCAAAATTTTCATCCAGGAGATTGAGAGTGAAAGGCTTAAATGGTAATTAGTTTGAATTAATGCAGTTTAATGAACTCCAACTGAAGGAGGGGAATAGGAGACACAGGCAGTAAAGCCTGTCGAGAAGAACTGGAAAGGGTCTCATCCTTTGGACCAAGTCTTGAAGGATGTATGGAAATTCTTTCTTATATCAATACTTTCATGAGTTACTTCATTATCCAAGTAATATGTCCTTCAAGTTCTTAGAAGCTTTCTGCTCTCTGTGTTTTACAGCTTGCTTAATCATTTACCAGACGTGTTCTCTAACAGGTTGGAAAATGAGACAAATTGATTTTTCATTTTGGGTCTTTAAAAATGTATAGAGTACAATTTTAGAGAACCTTGCTTACCAGTGTGTGTTCACTTGTGATGATGAGTTTCTTGGTGCATGTTTTAATTCTTTTCTAGAAAGTTCTCTGCAGTGTGGTTAAAGGAAGAAATAAAGCAAACATGGAGGAATGAATATTTTCTGCTTTATTCTCAAAAAAGGAAAATTTCCAACTTGTGGAAGAGGTATATGAAGAGTTTCCCACCTGTGATCCTTATGGAGAAAAAAGTTTCCACACCGCTTGAAAAATATAAATTTGAAAAAGTGTTGCCTGCTTAGCAGGTTCACAAATCACAAACCTCATACTTTTTTCCCTGTGACATTTTGGCACCAAAAGAAATTCTTCACAGCTCCATATGTGAAATACGTAGTTAAAATTTTTAATAAAATACCCAAAACATAACCCACACATCAAATGAGGTACAAGAAGAAAGGAAGAGTGGCCCCTTGTTCTGGAAAGACTCAGTGAAGCAGTATTCGGCAAAACCAGAACGGGGAAGTGGGAAGGGGTGGGTGGGAGGACAGGGGGAGAGAAGGGGGCTGATGGGACTTTCGGGGAGTGGGGGGCTAGAAAAGGGGAAATCATTTGAAATGTAAATAAAAAATATATCGAATAAAAAATTTTTTAATAATGTATGTTTTTATTACTTTCATATAATTTGAAATGTTATTAGAGAATGAAGCAAGGGAACACCTCTCTCATATCCCAGTCTCTCAGCCAGTAACCCCGTGTATGTGAAGCTGCTCACTGGTCCTTGAGTCTACAAGAGCTACACAGAAGTGTATCATGAGAACCACCAAGACCCTAGCGACTGTTGGAAATGGCTTCTTACAGTCATTATTCATTGCCAGGCTGCTACCCAAATACCTGTGTATCATTAAAAAGGCAGATGAACAGTCTCCATAGGATAGACTGGGAGAGGCCTGGGTATCACAAACAGCTGTAGCTGGAAAACATAGAAAGCATCTCAAAAGCCAAGTGGTGTTGGCCTTGATACACTGCAAAGGCCTGTTCTCAGAGGGGTTGTTGGGCGGTCCAGAGAGCAGACAGTTATAGGACACATTGAAGAGGAGCCGGCCAGGAACTTACCAGTGACATGAACTGTATGTCAAAAAGCATACAGTTGAAGACTTTGTGACTCATTATAAGCAACTCTGGCAATTCCTGGTACAGATGTCCACTCCAGGCAACTCCTAAGCATGACTCCGCTTTGAAGCACATTAAGTCTGTACTCAAGTTTGTCTCTGTGTTATGTTAATCCTCAAAATTAGACATTGACATTATTTTTAGAAATGAAGATACTAGGCCAAGGGAGGATGTAGCTCAGTATAAGAGCCCACGCCTCAGTGGGAGGCACAAGACTCTGGGTTACAGCCTAGAGACCATTTCCCAGATGATTTCATATTCTGTCTAGTTGACAATTAACGTTAATGGCACAATAACATTATACTTTTTCCTCTCATATCCTATTTGGTGAAAAAAATTAAGAAAAATATCCAAAAGGATTTTCTCCTTTAGTGTTTAAAGTAAAATGGACTTTGACACATGGCATGTAGGAAGTAGGGTAGTAAGGTAGGTAATGTCCCATCACTGCAGCCAGCCCTCTATATCCACGGCATCTGCATCTCCAATGTGCTGGTTAGTGTTTGTCAACCTGGCACAAACTAGAAGAGGGACATTCATTTTAGAAATTGCCTCCATTAGATTGGCTTGTAGAAGGACTCTTTTTTTTTTTAATTTTTTTATTCGATATAATTTATTTACATTTCAAATGATTTCCCTTTTCTAGCCCCCCCCCACTCCCCGAAAGTCCCGTAAGCCCCCTTCTCTTCCCCTGTCCTCCCACCCACCCCTTCCCACTTCCCCGTTCTGGTTTTGCCGAATACTGTTTCACTGAGTCTTTCCAGAACCAGGGGCCACTCCTCCTTTCTTCTTGTACCTCATTTGATGTGTGGATTATGTTTTGGGTATTCCAGTTTTCTAGGTTAATATCCACTTATTAGTGAGTGCATACCATGATTCACCTTTTGAGTCTGGGTTACCTCATTTAGTATGATATTCTCTAGCTCCATCCATTTGCCTAAGAATTTCATGAATTCATTGTTTCTAATGGCTGAAGAGTACTCCATTGTGTAGATATACCACATTTTTTGCATCCACTCTTCTGTTGAGGGATACCTGGGGTCTTTCCAGCATTGGGCAATTATAAATAGGGCTGCTATGAACATAGTAGAGCATGTATCCTTATTACATGGTGGGGAATCTTCTGGGTATATGCCCAGGAGTGGTATAGCAGGATCTTCTGGAAGTGAGGTGCCCAGTTTTCGGAGGAACCGCCAGACTGATTTCCAGAGTGGTTGTACCAATTTGCAACCCCACCAGCAGTGGAGGAGTGTTCCTCTTTCTCCACACCCTCTCCAACACCTGCTGTCTCCTGAATTTTTAATCTTAGCCATTCTGACTGGTGTAAGGTGAAATCTTAGGGTTGTTTTGATTTGCATTTCCCTAATAACTAATGAAGTTGAGCATTTTTTAAGATGCTTCTCCGCCATCCGAAGTTCTTCAGGTGAGAATTCTTTGTTTAACTCTGTACCCCATTTTTTAATAGGGTTGTTCGGTTTTCTGGAGTCTATCTTCTTGAGTTCTTTATTTATATTGGATATTAGCCCTCTATCTGATGTAGGATTGGTGAAGATCTTTTCCCAATTTGTTGGTTGCCGATCTGTCCTCTTGATGGTGTCCTTTGCCTTACAGAAACTTTGTAATTTTATTAGGTCCCATTTGTCAATTCTTGCTCTTAGAGCATACGTTATTGGTGTTCTGTTCAGAAACTTTCTCCCTGTACCGATGTCCTCAAGGGTTTAAAGTCTTGGAGAGAACAGGAATTCAAGGCCCATACCTAAACATAGTAAATGCAATATACAGCAAACCGGTAGCCAGCATCAAACTAAATGGAGAGAAACTTGAAGCAATCCCACTGAAATCAGGGACCAGACAAGGCTGCCCCCTTTCTCCTTATCTTTTCAATATTGTACTTGAGGTACTAGCTCGGGCAATTCGACAACATAAGGAGGTCAAAGGGATACAAATTGGAAAGGAAGAAGTCAAACTATCATTATTTGCAGACGACATGATCGTCTACCTAAGTGACCCAAAGAACTCCACTAGAGAGCTCCTACAGCTGATAAACAACTTCAGCAAAGTGGCAGGTTATAAAATCAACTCAAGCAAATCAGTGGCCTTCCTATACTCAAAGGATAAGCAGGCTGAGAAAGAAATTAGGGAAATGACCCCCTTCACAATAGCCACAAACAGTATAAAGTATCTTGGGGTGACTCTTACCAAACATGTGAAAGATCTTTATGACAAAAACTTCAAGACTCTGAAGAAGGAAATGGAAGAAGACCTCAAAAAATGGGAAAACCTCCCATGCTCATGGATCGGTAGAATCAATATAGTTAAAATGGCCATTTTGCCTAAAGCACTATACAGATTCAATGCAATACCCATCAAAATCCCAACTCAATTCTTCACAGAGTTAGAAAGAGCAATTATCAAATTCATCTGGAACAACAAAAAACCCAGGATAGCTAAAACTATTCTCAGCAACAAAAGAAAATCTGGGGGAATCAGTATCCCTGACCTAAAGCAATACTACAGAGCAATAGTGTTAAAAACTGCATGGTATTGGTACAGTGACAAGCAGGAGGATCAATGGAACAGGACTGAAGATCCAGAAATGAACCCACACACCTATGGCCACTTGATCCTCGACAAAGAGGCTGAAAACATCCAATGGAAAAAAGATAGCCTTTTCAACAAATGGTGCTGGTTCAACTGGAGGTCAGCATGCAGAAGAATGCGAATTGATCCATCCTTGTCTCCTTGTACTAAGAAGGACTCTTGATTAAAGATGTGTGTGTGTGTGTGTGTGTGTGTGTGTGTGTGTGTGTTAGGGGATTGGTGGAATACCCCATTGTGGGTGGTGCCACTCATGAGCAGGTGGTTCTGGGCTGTATGGAAGCCCTGGAGACAAGACAGTAAGTAGCAGCTCTCTGCTCCTTAGTTTGTGCTTCCTTCCAGGTCCCTGTCTAGAGTTCCTGCCCTGGCCTTGCTGAATGACAGACAATAGGGTATAAGATGAAGTAAGTTCTTTCCTTCTCAATTTGCTGTTAGTCAAATAAAAAGCCAGTCTGGACGCTAGGGTTTAACTGCCCCCCATGGTGGGGGATTGTTAAAATGTGCTTCTGCACAGAACATGCATGGCTTTTCCCATGTCTCTATTCCCAACACAACTCGGCATAACAACTATCTACCTGGCATGTACACAGCAATATCATCAGAAGCTGTCTAGAGGCAAGTCAAAGCACACACTGGGATGTATACAGATCTAAGCAATGCCACCGCTGAACATGGGAGAACTTGGGTATCTGTGGAGGAACTGGAATGTGCCTCTTGCATGCACAGAAGGGTAATCCAAGTCTATAATGTTTCTCTAGGTCTCTGGTTCTCATTTTAAAGAACTTTCTCTGAGATCACATACAGAGAGAATAACAGTTTTAGGCCAAAAGTAAACCTCCTAAAGAATATATATAAAGAATACAAAGAAAGGCTGAAGGGAACATCTTATACAAAGTGGTCGGTAAAAGGAGAACCAGTCACTTGAAGACCCATGGAAACTCATGCAGCAGCCTTAAGCCACAGATGCCACAGGCCACCTACAAGGGTGTTGCATAGAACCAGGTGACCCAGAGCAAAGCACAGGGCTTGGTAATCCTCCTCCCACTCCCAATGCCCTTACCTCTGTGCCAGGTGCCTTGAGCCCGAGCGTGGCTTTTGAAGTGTTCCTCCCTATCTTGATCTCCTCTCTCTTCCCAAGCTACAGTCTCCCTAGTAACTTTACTCGATTCAATATTTTGGTGGTTTTTAAACACACCGAACAAGTTCTAACAGTGTAAACTCTCATGATTCAGTAACTGCCCCAAAGCCTTAGGCTAACTTGCACTACAACACAGCTACGGGAGCTGTTGCTTGGGCTTCGTTGGGGCTGTGAGATGAGATGTAATTAGCTGTCCTGTTGAATAGCTCCATGGTGTTTATGGGCAGGGGTTTTGGCCAGATCATAATGACAGTACTCTATTCAACATATGCAGAAATTATTTCAGATGAAATGTAATTGACATGTGATGTTTGGCCAATGATTTTCTATATAGACACAATCCTTAGTTTAGGTTCTATGGTGTTCTTCCGTTCGCATCCAAACACGGTCAGTGCTCTGCATAAGTGATAGAGGCCACATCTCTGGCATATGAACGAGCAAATCTATTGCCAAGAGCTTGTTGGTATTGCCCAGTGCTTCGTCTGCTTCACATTTTGTAGTATTGTGTGGAGTCAAATCATCACTGTAGAGCTCACCACTGCCATCCTAGGCCTCGGTGTCATGTCCACTGGTCCCAAAGTGTTGGTAGAATCTGTGCAATTGTTCTGCCTAGAACAGTTCCAAATTCCTTGGTCAAATATACAAAGCACATTCTTTGCTACCTGGCTTGGAATGATATCCATGTCTGATGACTGAGGAAACAGGATTCAAGCCAGCTGCTGCTATCCTCAGTCCCCGAAAGTCTTCTACATTTATTGCTTTCCAGGAGTTTACTCATCAGTAAAATTTTAAAAGATTCTACCAAATTTTCCCCATTCCCTTCATAAATGGCTCACAGAATGTGGGGTTCTGTGTGGCAGGTGGCTGTGAGACAGCAAGTCCTGAAGAAAGCAGAGATGAAAGAAAGAATGGAAATCAAGAATTCTTCCCCTAACAGCCCAAAACTCTCCCAGAAGATGCCTCTCTTAAAGTTCCCGCTAACCAGGAGCCAAGCCTTCACTGAACGTTTGTTGTTATTGTTGTTTTGTTTTTTGTTTTTGTTTTTATTTAACTATTATCATACTATTTATGAATTGCTCTAGACAGATCCATATGTTTGTCCTCAGTTCTACTGCACTGACCTGGCATGTCTGTTCTATGCCAGTGCCATACTGTTTTAACCACTATAACTTTGCAGAAAGTTCTAAAACTCTAGAACTGTGTCTATTCTTACTTTGTTCTACATTTTAATGATTTGTGTTTCTTTGTTTGTTGTTTTAGAATGGGTATTAGTCAGTGTCCCTTGAAATTGAATATAAACTTAATTACAGTGTGATCATTTCAATCCAGAACCCAGAAGTGCCTCTGATAGGTACACCCTGTCTCTGTAGATCAGTGTGGGCTGGGATGACTTCTTGACAACCTTGGATGCTCTCATCTATTGACACATTGTTTTGACAGTCTAGATAAACGTTAATTTCTTTTGGCAATAGTTTAGGAATTTTGGCATGCAGCTCATTACTTTTGTCAAATCTTTCTGTCAGTACTTTAAGTATATTAAGTATCTTCTATGAGACAACACTGCTGAACATGTTCTTGACTGGAAGCTAGGTATTCAGGATTCTGCGAGACTGGTGCTAAATTTTGTTGTTTTAAAGCCTATGTTCTGTCATTGCTGTGCAACTCTGTTGCATTCCTCTGCACTGTTTTGAGTTCACTGAGATTTTATATCCACTGAGTTGGTCTGGAGCTCCTCCGGAGGTGCACCCAGTGAGAGTCTCTCCAGCCAGCATGAGTAAGACTATTCCTGGTTGGCTTGGAGGTCTGATGCCCTGGTCTGCTCCAGTTGTTCCCCAGCTTTGCTGTTTGCCGTGTGTAGAGAATTGTCACATCTGGCTCAAGGGATATATTTCTCACACCAGTAGCCACTTGTAATCTCTCTCCAGCTTCCTGACTCTGTCTTAGCATTCAGCTTCGTGAATTCTCATTGCTTAAGGCAGAAGCGTAAATCCGGTCTTTGTTACTCTACCGCAGTTGAAAATAGAAACATCTGCAGTATGGCTTGACTCTCTCTCCCTTGGGAGGCTGTCAGTCTCTGAAAGATGAAAGAGGTCGCTCTCAGCGGTACTAATAACAATATCCAAGTCTAGTGTTCATTGCAAAAACAAAAAAAGTTCATATGAAAAGAAGGAGAAAGAAGGGGAAGAGGAGGAGGTAACATTGGAGCTGAGCTAAGCAGGAATACATTTTCTCATCTTCATGTGTCTCTAATCAGCATGTGGAAGAGATGTATTATGGGCAGGGTGAAACATTTTAATCAATTCGATATTGCTTTGATTCTTCAGTCCACGTGAGTTCATAATTTAAAAACCTTAAAAATGGATATTTCTGGCTATTCACATGATCAATTGAATTTCTGTACCATACCATTCTTGTATTTCATCTATCAGTTCTAGATACATTTTAAAAAAAAGTGAGACAAACTAACAAAATATTTAGATTATACCAGAAAAGTTACAGCTGAATTCAGAGCAAGAATAAATGTATACCAGACAAAAATATAAAAGATTTCAAGGAGATGTTATAAATCGGGTGGGTTTCACTATGGCATCTTTCCTGACTGACATGCTAACATAAAGTTTTAATGAAAAAAAAAGATTAAGTGCTAAAATTTAATGTCACCCTCCACTCACTGCATTCTGCTGAGCTAAAGAATCATCAGTAAGATTTCCTCTCGCCTGTTCTCGGTAGACACTTGACTTTTCTTGAGGCTGTGCTCTGGGCTGTTTCCGCACTGTCTTATGGGAAGCACAGAGGGTGCCATTGCTTGAAAGCAATGGTCACACATCCCTGGCCATGTGATGTCTCCTCTAAGCAATGAGAATTTTGGCCAGCCTCTGCTAAACAGAAAGCTAAAGGATAACACAAATCTGGGTAGCGCTTGGGTCTGCACCACCTCCCCCTGCAGTTTCTCTCACCTTGAGCTTTGTAAATACTGGGAAAGGAAGACATCGCTTCTATGTATAAGCTATACAAAGACAACGGTGCAGCTCTGAGTTCTGTGACTGGCCCTCTAAACTGCTTGGGTGCCACCTCTGCTCCCCATTGTTCTCATCAATTAGCTGGGAATAGGAAGATGGCAGATGTGTCTTTGTCTCACATTAAAAGTAGGGGTGGGGGAAGAAGGGAGCTACTACGAAGTCCACAGCACTCGGTCTCCAGGAAGACTGGGAGCGCACAGCTTGCTTTGGTGGCAAGGAGCTTAGGTTCCAGTCCTGAGGCCTCTGGTGGGAGCCCTCAGATCTCTCTGCTTCCGGATCCAGATCAGCCTGGGAGGCAACACCACATCTCCAGGTCCTGCAAGAGGCAAGAGGGGCTTCAGGGAGGCAGACTGGGAGGAATCAGTGTGCTCTGGTGAATCCAGCGGGCCCCTGCGGGAGCCTTCAGGTGACAAGACTAACACCAGTGAGAACTAGATGGCAAAAGGCAAATGCAGGAACATCACTAACAGAAATCAAGGCAATATGGTAACATCTGAACCCAATTCTCCTTTAACAGCATGTCCTGGATACCCCATCACACCAGTAAAACAAGATTTGGATTTAAAATCAATGGTCATGATGCTGGTACAGGAACACATGAAGGACATACTTAAAGAAATTCAGGAGAAAATGGATCAAAAGTTAGAAGCCCTTGCAAGGGAAACACAAAAATCATTGAAAGAAATTCAGGAGAATACAAAAGCCAATAAGGAGGAAATGCAAAAAACACTTAAAGAAATACAGGAGAACTTTGGTCAACAGGCTGAGGTCATGAAAGAGGAAACACAAAAATCTCTTAAAGAATTACAGGAAAGCACAAACAAGCAAGTGAAGGAGCTAAGCAAAACCATCCAGGATCTAAAATCAGAAGTAGAAACTACTAAGAAAACTCAAAGGGAGACAACTTTGGAGATAGAAAGCCTTGGGAAGAAATCAGGGGACATAGATGCAAATATCTACGAAGTCATTATCATGTGATAAACCAATCTATCTCCATTTCGACCTGGAAAGTCATCTTATAGCAAAGCCAAATTAGGTTCATTTCTTTTTAGAATTAAATCTCTGTTTCTCAAGGATTAACCTCCACCCCACCTGTAACTTTAACTACACATGATCCACACGTGATTCTGTTCTGCCTGCTTCAGGAAATGGCAAGCAAGTCTCTGTTTCAAGAGTTTGTTATGACCAAATTATTTTCTGCTTCTGCATTCCCCGCTTACTTTCCCGTCAAACCCCCCATTTGGAAACCCCCTTCTCCTGAGCTATAAAAATCTTATCTTCTCCAAATACAGGGACTGATCTCTTAAACCCTGCCTCTGTACACAAATAAAGCGTGCTTTAATTTGGCCATGATTTAGGCCCATGATGTTTCTCCTCCTGTTTGTGCGACTAATATGGGGTTAACACCTATCCCCTCATTGTCAGTGGATCTCGCTGTCCTAATTAGTTTTCTGTTGCTGTGATTATGTATACCATGACCAAAAGCAACTCAGAAAAAAGGGGTTGTTTCATTTTACAGATTACAGTTTGTCCTTAAGGGAAGTCAGAGGAGGAACTCAAGCATGGTAGAAACTTGGTGCCGAAACAACAGAGGAATTCTTACTTGCTTACTGGTTTGATTCCATGCTCATATTCAGCAACCATCTGTACACAGCCTGGGACCCTGCCTAGGGATTGCACTGCCCACTGTGGGTCTCCTCCATCAATTAGCAATTAAGAAAAAAACATTCACCAACATGCCCACAAACCTGTCTGTTGGAAGCAATTCCTCAGCTGAGATTCCTTCTCAAGTGCATCAAGTTGACAACCAGTATAAGTAAATCACATTTGCCCTTCTGGAAACTAGCAAAATCCAAATAGAAGAGATCTCTGTCACTTTAACCTACCCCCCACTTTGTCCCAAAGCACTATACTTGTCATATACTCTAATAATCCCCCAGCTTCAGAGTTGTTCTCTGCAAGCACTGTTTCTTATCTCTAGAATTGCTGCAATCTGAAAGACTAATGGAAAATTCCATTCCATCACTTTGGAACATCTCATATACCCTTCAAAGTTTGAAATTTGGGCATGCATAAGTCTTCAAATTGACATCAGGTTGGAGGCAAGATGCCTTTTGTCTAAGGCAGCCATAGTTTCTTATTTATGCTTGGTGTTATCTGTACACCCACATTCAGGGTAGAGAAGAAGAAACCTTGAGAAGGATCTCTGGGACTTCCCCCCAAATCTTGGTGTTCAGGGATTTCCTAAAGCTTTGAAAGCATATGGGTTTCTCCTGAAGACAAAGCAAGCAACACTTAAACCCACTGAGGTCTCTACTACTGTTTTTAAAAGATCAGAAAGGATGGAGTATGAGAGATGGTTCAGTGGTTAAGAGCACTTGCTGCTATTGCAGAGGATTCAGGTTTGTTAGAAGCACCCACACCAGGCACCTCACAATGACCTGTAACTTCACTTCCAGCGGATCCAATGCCCTCTGGTCTCTGAAGGTACTCACATTCACGAAGTACACATAAACCCACACAAGAACACATATATTCACAGAAACAACAACAAAACCCTTTTAAAACATCAAAAGGGAGTGATCTTGTCTTCATAAGAGATTTCCAGTCTGATCTGGTAGGTCAACGATGCTGGCATAGTGTCTCAGAGTCAGGGTGGTTCAGTAGACCAGCTATGGCTTTGATGTTCACCACACTAACTATGCCAAAGAATGCATTAGTGTAAACTTCGCTGTGAATCCCAGACAGCAGTGAGTGGTCTGGCGACTGGAGACTTGGCCTGGAATGTAAAGAGTGAGTTGTGTGACTCAGTAATCTATGAGCTGATGAGGAAGCCAGGGCTTTTCTGAACCCTCTCTAACAGGGCCTCAGAGGCACTCAAAGACTCCCAGACTCAGGCATTGCACAGTGCCTGCTAGCCTCAACTTACTTTCAAAGCAGAATGTCTTCTTATGCTGTTGAAGTTTATGTAAGCTCAGGTCTTGACAATTATATGAAACTATGTTCCATAGGCCACACATAATTTGTCACTTCCAAGTTCTCAGTACGTTGTCCCCTATAACCCATGTCAGGAAACTCTCTAAATGTAGAGCTGTTTTCTTATCTTCCCTATTCTCCCATGTGTTCTAGCTCTTCGTGTGTTCCAAATCAAGATGAAAGAATTCATAGGATGCCAGATAACTTGACAGTCTGGCTGTCCTCTACCCATGGGCCTTGATTTTGTGAAAATTTATACCGCTGTATTTGTGCTGCTGTGACTCACTTGCATACTCTTGGGGTTAGGAATGAGGCTTATAGATAGAAGGGAACCAGGAAAGGTAGGTCTTTAGAGAAAAATAAAGTCAAGACACTCTGTGACGTTTCTATGTTTGGTGTGAGATGGTCAAAGCAGTAAGATAACATCATTAAAGAAAAGTCTTGACATTCGGTATGTCAAGTTAGGACTGTGCAGAAGAGGAGCCCCAAGATGATGGAGGGGGATTAACACAAAAAAGGTGAAGCAGCTTGGAAAGCATCAGTCTCTGGGCAGGGACCTTGTCATCACATCATCCAACCCCATGACCCCACCCCATACCACACCCTCTCCCCACCTTCAGCTGTTCTGTAAGAGACGCATGCCTAAAGTTAAAGTATGGCAAAGGCATTGGGTAGGAAACTGGAAGCCTGATGGCCCACTTCCTTACTGTCTTCAAGCAGCCTCTCTCCCAGGTAGCTCTGCTCCTAGCCAAAACTAACCTGCGCCGAACCTTAGAGTCTCAAGAGTAAAACTATTTACCAAAGAATGGACTAATCATCCATCACTATTAGCCCTTTAAAAAATGTAGGTTTCTCAGCAACAAGTTCAACCAAATTCAGCCAAAAGTATTACGAATAGGATTATATCCATTTACTGAACATGTATAGGATTTTCTTGTTATTGCTCTCAAAAATTCAACTATTTACATAGCAGTTGCTAGGTATTATAAGCCATTTGGAGATGGTAGGATGTTCATAGGTTGCGTGTGTGTGTGTGTGTGTGTGTGTGTGTGCGCGCGCGCGCGCGCACACACACAGACACACACACACACTTTAAACACACTTTAAATTTATCTAAGGGGCTGGAGAGATGACTCAGAAGTTAAGATCACTTGGCTGCTTTGGCAGAGGACCGGGATTCAGTTCCCAGCACCCACATGGTGGCTCACAAATACCTGTAGCTCCAGTTCCATAGGGTTGAACTCCCTCTTCTCTCCTCTGCGGCCACTGTTCATATGCATATACAAAAATACAAAATAAAATAAAATAAAAAATACAGTCTTTAAAGCAATGCATTCCTACACCGAGGGCTTCTTCATTGATTTCCATATCATGACTGCTCTAACCAGGGCTGCCATGGGCTTAGGCACTTCCATTTGTTTGGATGGAGGTTCTGAACTGGGATTATAGGATCCTTGTAAGCTTCAGACACTTCTCAGAACTGTTTTGTTTTATGACTGCACTGATTTACATTCCTGCCAACAATGGTAAGAGCAGCCCTCTTTCCGCATCCCACCAGCCTTCACGACTTTCTATCTTTTGACAACCATTTTCTTTTGCCGTGAGGGTTCCTTGGCCTTTCTCTGATGATTAGTGACTCTGGGAACTTTTTCATGTATCTATTTGACCATTTGTATATCGTGTTTTGTAAAATGTCCATTCAGACCTCTTGCTTATCTTAATCAAATGATTTACTATTAATCTCCTGGTTTTCCTATACATCCTGGCTATTAATCCTTCATAGGATGTTTGCATAGCTTGTAAACTTTTCTCTCGTGCCATGGGTAGCCATTTTACCCTTTGATTGTTTGCTTTGCTGAGTCTTTTAATCTGAAGTAACCTCATTTGTCTATTCAAAAGAGTTCTATACACACAATCTGGATTTTTCACAAGTGGGTCTAGAAAACTCCATGAGACATTCTAGAAGATCTACCTACCTTCATTAGTAGGTATACATTAGGGCCTCTGGAATTGTCTGGACCCACCATTTGCATTTGGTGCTCTATCAGGTCTGATGGGGAGCCTGTTTGGGATGGCTGGCAAGAGGTCTCACTCTGTAAAAGTAGAGGAATGTGAGAGTATAAGTCCCAGGCTCTCCCATGCAGAGCGCGACCCACTGGGAGGCTGTACTATATGTGGTATATGCCAGAATTGGAGGTGTACAGGTAGTTTCTCAGTGTCCTACCTGGGCAGATTGTGAAAAGATGCTGCATTTATTCCTCCATGTATCCATCTTAACCTTAGAAGTACAGAGATGAGAAGGAAGACCCAGAAAGGCTATAAATGACGGGGGGAAAGTACACATCATATACACATGTGGAGAGAGAGGAATGAAGGGAAGAGGGTTTGTGGTTGCACAGTCCTCAGCGGCTTGCTTGTGTGCCTTGAGTGCGGCCTTTAAGCCTCCCTTCCGTTGGTGTACTAAAACAAATCTTAGGAGATCCAGGCTCCCTTTTGGAGACTTCGACAGTGCGTACTGTCTGGAAATGGATTTCCTAAGTCCACAGTGTCTTCTGACATCACTCACAAAGCATCAGGGAAACCGAAGCTGAGGGACATTCCACACATCACTTCACAAAAGGCAGAAAGAGCTGCACAGGGCTAGAGGAGCCTGAGTAGACAGAGGCAGTGGGAAGCCAGGTGCTTCCTGGTTGGGTTATGGACCACACAGGCACTGGCAGGAAAAATGGAGCAATTTGAATAAGGTCTGCTGATTGGTTCATGGTGTTATTGTAACAATGTAGCTGGTGCTGAGCTTCAAGCTGTATCTGTAGGTGTTAACATCTGGAGGAGGCTGATGAAAGGCAAGGAAGAATGTTTCTTCCTATTTGGAAATAGTTCTGAGACATCAAAAAATTAACATGGGCAAGAAAATTTAATTCCTGGACTAATGCTGTAATGCACAGTCATCCTCCATGTCTTTCCGTAGTTGGTTCTTTGACACTCTCCACACCACTCCTGCCACCCCCTGCCATCATCCTTCACACACACACACACACACACACACACACACACACAGACGAAATCCGTGGATGTTCAAGTCTCTCTCTGTCTCTCTCTCTGTTTCTCTGCCCCTTCTCTCTCTCTCTCTCTCTCTCTCTCTCTCTCTCTCTCTCTCACACACACACACACACACACACACACACCCTAAAATGCTGGTTATCCAAAAAAAAAAAAGAATCAAGTTCTGTCAATTCCAAGAATATGAACAAACTAAAGGAAATTGTCTTAAGTAAAACAAGCCAAACATCAAAACACAAATGTTCTATATTCTCTCTTATATGCAGAATTAAAGTACACAGTGGACTCAGAATCACAAGGGTTTAGGAAAGTGAGTAATGAGGAGATATTGATCAGCTGTCACAAAGTTCCTTTTTCATTAAAATTGTGACAGGCTCACTAAAGGAACCAGTGTGACTCTGGCTCTGGGACAGAGAACGGGGGAGGTGCTGCAGTGTAGGATGCAGCAGGGCAAAAAGGATCTGGGGATGCTTTAAGGGACTGTCATTGCTGGAACCTGAGACTGGCTGGGCTTCAAATGAGCAATGACAATGGTGGGTTATAACTCAGCGAACAAACCGGAGTCATCCCCGTCATCATCAGGTGAAATCAAGCAAAAGGATGGGTCACAGGAGAAGCAAGCAGTGTGTCACCTGAAGTGTTTCCTTGTAACATAACATCAGAATTAGAAGACCACACCTGCACAGAAATATAGCTCACACAACAGCCTAGGGCACTTTAGAACCCCCAACCCCACTAAAACCAACAGGGGATTCAGGCTACTCTAAATTAAGAGAGTCTGAAGGAACATACAGTGTAGATGGAATGTGGAACTTAAAAAGAGACCTTGGAGAAGGAGCCTCTTAGAACAACAGGGAGAGCAAAATATGAATCTTTGCTGCACTGCCTTCCAGGGTACCCTGTCCCTCTACTCTCTACCTAAATCTAGGGATGCCCAAATCCGTTACATATTTGCATAGACTCCACAAATAGTCTTCATAATGCTTCACATCCCTTCTAGATGATGATACCCAATACAGTATAAAACCATGTAAACAGTCATATTGCATAGTAATAGTTCTGCACATGTTTAATATAGACATCACTTTCCAAAAAGAAATCGAGGTGAGTTTAATTAATGAATAAGTAACTCACAGATGCTGTGAGTCAACTTTAGACTGGCTAATGGTATTTTGATGATGTCAATTTTTCTGAATTTAATGATACCATTGTAATTATATCCCAGACGTTCCAGTTATTAGGGGACACACAGTAAATACTTATGGATGAAGATTCATAATCTCTACAATGTATATAACAAGTAACTTTAATGGAAAAAGAATCGAGTCAGGGATGGACAGAGGCAGAAATAGCAGGATAGCCAACACAGCGAGGTGCTGATGTGTGCGGGAGGCTAGGGTTAAAGACCCTGTATTGCTAACCCGTGGCGTTCTTGCAAGTTTTCTGTACAATTTGAAGATATAGCCTTGATTTAAAAATAACTTCCCGAAAGAAGTTAAAAGGAAGCGATTTCTTTCCAAATTCACTACTATCAGTAACGTGCTTTGTGAAAAAATATGACAAAAAAAGAAAAGAAAAGAAAGGAAAGAAAGGAAAGTGCTCCTTTGATACACAGCATCACATACAGCCAGCATTTAGAATCAGTTTTTGGGCCGATACATACCATATACTTTTCTTCCTTAGCATCCAAGGCACAGTTCTTTAGAATTAACTTTTCCCAATGATACAAAGCTGCTTATTTTTTTATGTTTTTGACAAGGTATTTTTAACATTTGTTACATTATGGTTGTAAAGGGCATTCCTCAACTGACTCGCTCTGTAAGGAGTCAGCTGTCAATGACCTTTGCAGACACCCTGCCATTACCTTTGATATATGTGACAAGGGATCCTCCTTTGCTGCCAGGGAACCAGCCCCTGCCACACCCTTTGCCCTTGATGGCATCTTTCACTGCAAACTCAAGGAAAGTGGATGGAAAGAAGCAATGCTCCACTCTGTGGACAGGAGTGTGGTTATCGTGTAAGGATGGCAGAGCGTCTGCACGGGAGTGAGTGGTCCTTGGAGGCTGACTCAAGAACACTGGCCTCTCCATCGTCAATACAAGTTTAGATATCTCAAAAGACGGACTTTTCTGAAAGACCAGGCTGTATAGTCCAGTCATGATATCCAGATCATGGCTTGGAAAAGGGGCTTCCTTTAGCCTCAGGTGGTTAGGATGTGGCCTCATGAGAGAGGAAATGTCCCGGATGGAGACAAGGATTCATCAATGGGGTTGACTATGTGGGGCAGTGCACACTCTGGCCACATCAAGAGTTTGCTGGGAACATGGGACAGTGACATTCTGAGGGCCTTGAAGGGTCTAAAAGATGGTGGGGCTGGGATTTTGCAGCTCCTCAGGTAGGAACTGAGCCAGAAGAATTTACCCTCAGGCCTATCTATCTTTAGCCTGGCCAGGACCATTTTGTCTTTCATGAGTCACAGATGACCGGATCTGTCACTGCCCAGGCACAGGCTGAAGCTGAGTCCCTCTTCCAAGAGTTGCAGCTTGTAACTCTTTCTCTTTCATTTCTTTCCCTCTCTCCCTCTTTTCTCTTCCTTAGATTTTCCTCTTCCCTCTCATCCATCCTTTATCCTGTCATTTTTCCACCTGTCCACGGAGCCAGCATTTATGTCACAGCCTCTGGACTGTTGTGTCACTGAGCCACATCCTCAATCAAGGCCCCACCTCCTACAGCTTCCACCACCTCCCAAAACAGTGCCACCAGCTGGGGGCCAAGGGTTAACCCATCAGCCTGTGGATAGAATCAAATATTTGTAACACTCCTCATTTCTTTGCTTCTGGCCCTTCTTCCCCTCCCCCCTTAGTCTTCCCATCCACCTTTCCTCCTTGGTGAGTGTTCTACCTCCTCAGGGAGGAAGCCGTTCACTACCCGGCTGTGGACTGCTGTGCCCTGTTCTCAAGTTCTTAAAGTGCTTTCTACTTATTAACACTTGGAACTAACTGTCCCCCACACAGGGCTGCTGTGTCCCTTGGAACTGCTTGCCAACACTCTATAGCACACATCACCCTGGGCTTGTGGGTCTCCTCATCTGTCTACAGAACACACCGCGAGTGTCTCCTATCTCCAGGTGTGGGAGGCTAAAGAACCTGTTGCCCAGCAGAGGCAGAGACATGACACAAGATTCCTGAAGCCCTGGGACATGGGAGCACCACAGTTTGGGTTCCTTTCTTCCCCAGTTGGTCATTGGTTGATGTTCTTTTGCCATACAAGGTGACTCCAGCTTTGTCAATTAATGTTGCCTGAAAGGGTTCTGTTTCCTGGGAGGGTCCTGGTCTCCATGTTCCAGGCCACTATTGGCTCTGAAACATGCATAGCACTGTCAATTCTGAAGACTGTCCCTGGGGGAACATGTCCAGCATGCAAGTGCCTCTTTTATGTGCATCGCTGCCCTGTAAATAACCCTACTTTCTGGCACTCTGTGCAAATGAGCTGTAACCTGTATCTTTATGATGCAGTAAATATGTGGACCAAAAGAACATGCACTTCCCAGGGAAAACCAAGGGCATTTCATTCTGCCTTCAAATATATGCACATCTACTTAAAAGGCTCTTTTATGTGGTTTTGTTTGAGTGGCACACATACAAAAAGAAATCCACTTGGTGAATTATAATGACCCGTAGACGGTATAGCTCAACAGCATTTCTCAGATTGGCCCTAGAGCCATTGCTTTTTGTGCAAATACTAAGCTTCTTAGTGTAGCTCTCCTACACCAGTAACTTCTTCTCCCAGAGTGAAGAACTGTCCTTGGAGGGCCCTCTGGTGCTCATCACCATGGCCCACAAGACCCAATTATTGGGCAGGCTTCAGCTTTCTGCCAACGTCACCAATTTGATCACCCAGTGTTCCTGAAGTGACTCTGCAGAGTCAAGTTCTGTGGATTCTGGGTCACCTTTGCTCCACAGAGTCATTGATATTTGCTTGTACCTGTCACTGTCAGAAAGGACAGTTTACATACTCTGTGAGAGGATTCGGTGAAATCAATGGTTATTGTAAGAGTTTAAAGTGAATGAGTAGCAATGACACTTATGTAATGGTGTGGGTAAGGGACATTCCTGGCATGTGTAGAGTGTACCTGCCTTTCACATGGATTTGCTTACACCAAAGATACTGCTTGGAGCCACAGGTAAATTGTCACCAGAAACCATATCCACCTTATTCATTGCTCTGGCATCTTTATGATGTCACCCATTGTCATTGGCTGCCTCAGTGCCAATGAACTGCAAGGAAGGGAGGCCAGGAACTTTCTGTAAGGACAAGCTGAAACAGAACAAGTCATATCCACACTCGGCTGGGGGGGGGGGTCCACCTGCAGAGGGTCAGGTGGCCTTTTCCCCATGTTCTTCTTTAAAGGAGGCCATTTGCCTGAACCTCTGTGGCAGTCACACCTCAGGAACTCAGTTGAGGTCCTCCAGCCTTCTCTGCAGGCAGCTGCACCGGTGTCTCAGTGATTGCTCTTCCTGGCAGTGGGTGGCCCCTCTCAACCCCTGTCTGACCTCTGCTCTCTTTTTCCAGGGCTCACTGATCTTATCTAACACCTAATCTCCCCCTTTCATTTGTAGAACTTCCAGCTCCAGGAACTTTCTATGAACTGATGTTTTCAAGAAACCTGCAAGAAACTTGAGTTTCCTCCACCCAACTTAACCTTTCCTTTGCTCCGGCTGTCTGTCCCGCTCCCGCTCTCTCTCACCAGACTTAGCTTCAACTCCACCCATTCTCTTCTGAGAACCCATTATGGTCTTGACATGAAAAATGTGCTCTGTTTAAAGCTTATGAACACTGTATTTATGATTTTTCCTCCGTTTGATGTAGTTAACCATTAGGCCAAGTGAAGCTATAACAGGCTCACAGCTCATCTTATACAAACATTTCACTCACAAGTTTACATTCACTTGGGATTATTTTCCTGCCTCTACAAGACATCCTTTTCATGAGCCTGGGTGTTCTATAATGAATGTTCTTCGCTCAGTGTTTGCACTTTCCACGGGTGGTGCTGACTCAGACATGGGGACTGTGGCTGAATGGACTCTCATAGCCTTTATTCCTAATAGTGTGTCCTCTGAGATTAGGGCTCGCCTGCTTAGAACCTCGGTCTACCTATTTTAGTAAATGGAAAAGCTACGGAAGCTCATTTGTAAATAATAAACATCTCTAGGGATCAGGGATCTAGTCATTTGCCTGGCTTTGCTGACCATGTGATTCAGATTGTTCCAGCCGTATTTTAAGGATATGATAAGCACTTCTCACTCAGATGTAACTCCTTGTCAGCCTCCTCTGGAATGTGTCCAGAGGCCCTACAGACACACACACACACACACACACATGCACACAGAGAGACACACAAACACAGACACACACACAGCACAGACACACAGACACACAGACACATAGACACACAGACACACGCACAGACACAGACACAAACAGACATAGACACACAGACACAGACACACACAGAGAGACACACACACCACAGGTCACAGGGTTCCAGTCCAAGCTGGAAGTCTGATTAGAGCTTTCAGCCCCTAAAAGCCACCTTGAGAGATAAGTAAGCGGACATCTGAGAGCTGCCAAGCTGAGCTGACTCATAGAGGACAAGCCAGGGAGGGCTACAGAGGCCTTCCAAGCTGAGTGCAGGCCCTGCTGTATCTGGATGTGCCTCTTAAAAGCCCTGATTTGGAGGGCTTGATTATGAGGGGCCTCCGCTGCTCATGGAGATCATGGGAGGTGTGGACCAGTAGATGACAGGATGTAGTGAAAAGAAGAAGGTCATTGGGGCCATGCCCCTGAAGGCAGTGTTGGGACTTCGTCCTTTCCTGTCCCTTGCTTTCCTTCCTGGTGGCCATGAAATGAGAAGTTTCTTCTGCCACACAGTCCTAAAGTGATAAACTTCTTTGCCACAGACTCAAAAGCAAGAGATGAGCTGACCATGGACAAAATTTCCAAATTGTGAATCTAAACAAATCTTTCTTCCTTCTGAATTGATTATTTCTGGTGTTTTGTTAGTGTTACAATAGAGTATGCAAACTGAGAGCTCAGTTACCATTAGGACGATATTTGAAGACGAGACCTTTAGAAAACAATTACTGTATAGATGGGGCCGATGGCTTTACCAAGGAGGTCCAGGGAAGTAGGGTGGATTTTGTTTATTTCGATGTGTGGACAGAACAAGAAGAGAAAGAGGCATTATCCAACATCAAGCCTACTGCTACCTTTATCTTAGACTCCCAGACTCCAGAACTATGAGCAATGAGTTTATGGTGTTTAGATATCACACAGAGTAAAACATTTTGTTATAGCCAGTGGGTGTCTTGAGATAGTCTCTTTCCCTCCCAAGGAGGTGGTTCCAAGACTGTGCAAATAATATGGCCTGCTGCTTTGAGGCCATGCAGGAACTGACACCATCCCTTGAGACGTCCTAGGCCACCCACATCTTCTGCAAGGTGCATGGGTTCAAAGGACTTCCCAGTAGAGTAGCCCATACTGCACAACTGTCACACTCTGAGTAGATTCTAGAAGTGCTGTAATCCATTTGGAATAGTGTCTGCTTTGGCCATGTTCTGGGTCCCTTCAGGAAGAACCAAGGGCACATTGGTTTAATGAAGCCACCCAGGGGCAGGGAGCCAGTCTCCCCACCACCACCACCACCAAATGAAGATTTATAACTGAGCCATTTAAATCAAGGAGATGAGACACATTGAAAGATAGAGCATTGGTGACTCTTGCTGCATTTAGAGTCATGAGGAATCTTGTTAATTGCTTATTTGATTAAATTTTTCACTGTTCAGTTCAACTTTAGGGAGAGCAGACCCTGGCTCCACCTAATGACTTAATTACAGGCCGGCACAGCAACTGCCTCTAAAACCTCTGATCCAGAAATTAATTTGAAGGCAAAAGACAGAACATAAATAAAGGACATAAACAGATCTGTAGTTGTTTTCCTCTGGCCTGTTTACACTCTGTTTATGGCACTGCTATAAAACCACCCTTAATAATCCCTCATATCAAAGGCTAATGGGGCAGGCCAGTGTTACTAGGCCAAATTGGAAAGACTTCGCTGAATAAAGGCCCTGGAAGCTTCCATATGGAGTGTGAACCTTCACTTTTCTCCTTTTTGCAAGACGATTTAAAAAGTAAGTCTCTTGGGATGTGCCACATCTCTGAGGAAGCTCCCTGTTTCATCTTGTACCATGTTGTAGAGTGTCACTGTGCATGTATGGAGTGCTGGCCTGGTGCTGAAGGGAAGCTTGGAACTGACATGCTGAAGTTCTTGTAGGTTTCCTAAGACAGTTCACAGATCATTCTAAGAGCAGATTAAAATAACTGTTGTAGTTGAGCTTAGTACAAGGAGACAAGGATAAATCAACTGCCATTCTTCTGTATGCTGACCTCCAGTTGACCCAGCACCATTTGTTGAAAAGGCTATCTATTTTCCATTGGATGTTTTCAGCCCCTTTGTCAAGGATCAAGTGGCCATAGGTGTGTGGGTTCATTTCTGGATCTTCAATCCTGTTTCATTGATCTGCCTGCCTGTCACTGTACCAATACCATGCAGTTTTTAACACTATTGCTCTGTAGTATTGCTTGAGGTCAGGGATACTGATACCCCCAGAATTTCTTTTATTGTTGAGAATAGTTTTAGCTATCCTGGGTTTTTTGTTATTCCAGATGAATTTGAGGATTGCTCTTTCTAACTCCAAATGGATCAAGGACCTCCACATAAAGCTAGACACTCTGAAGCTAATAGAAAAGAAACTGGGGAAGACCCTTGAGGACATTGGTACAGGGGGAAAGTTCCTGAACAGAACACCAATAGCTTATGCTCTAAGATCAAGAATTGACAAATGGGACCTCATAAAATTACAAAGTTTCTGTAAGGCAAAGGACACCATCAACAGGGCAAATCAGCAACCAACAAATTGGGAAAAGATCTTCACCAACCCTACATCAGATAGAGGGCTATTATCCAATATATATAAAGAACTCAAGAAGTTAGACTCCAGAAAACCAAATAACCCCATTAAAAAATGGAGTACAGAGTTAAACAAAGAATTTTCACCTGAAGAACTTCGGATGGCAGAGAAGCATCTTAAAAAATGCTCAACTTCATTAGTCATTAGGGAAATGCAAATCAAAACAACCCTGAGATCTCACCTCACACCAGTCAGAATGGCTAAGATTAAAAATTCAGGAGACAGCAGATGTTGGCAAAGATGTGGAGAAAGAGGAACACTCCTCCACTGCTGGTGAGGTTGCAAATTGGTACAATCACTCTGGAAATGAGTCTGGTGGTTCCTCTGAAAACTGGGCACCTCACTTCCAGAAGATACTGCTATACCACTCCTGGGCATATACCCAGAAGATTCCCCAGCATGTAATAAGGATACATGTTCCACTATGTTCATAGCAGCCCTATTTATAATTGCCAGAAGCTGGAAAGAACCCAGATATCCCTCAACAGAAAAGTGGATGCAAAAAATGTGGTATATATACACAATGGAGTACTATTCAGCCATTAGAAACAATGAATTCATGAAATTCTTAGGCAAATGGATGGAGCTGGAGAACATCATACTAAGTGAGGTAACCCAGACTCAAAGGATGAATCATGGTATGCACTCACTAATAAGTGGGTGTTAACCTAGAAAACTGGAATACCCAAAACATAATCCACACATCAAATGAGGTACAAGAAGAACGGAGGAGTGGCCCCTTGTTCTGGAAAGACTCAGTGAAGCAGTATAGGGCAAAACCAGAACAGGGAAGTGGGAAGGGTTGGGTGGGAAGACAGGGGGAGGGATGGGGGCTGATGGGACTTTCGGGGAGTGGGGGTCCAGAAAAGGGGAAATCATTTGAAATGTAAATAAAAAATGTATCGAATAAAAAAAAAAGAAAAAATGACTATTGTAGTAGAAGCATAAGCCTCAAGTTCTGAGGGGACAGAAGAAAAAAGTAATTCATTGATCTTGATCACGGTAATTATCTACATCTATATGAAAACTAAACACCACAAGGGGTTACCAAGACTTTCTGGAGAAAATGGTCTTGAGTTGAGTCTAAGATCTGATGGGTTACCATCTAAAAGGAAGAACTGAAGGCAGTGAAGAGTTCCTCAGAGTTGGAGGAAGTACACACATAAGCCATGGAGGAGCACAAGGCCACCCTTCCACAAGGGCAGAGAAACAGGAGACTGGCACAAGTTGAGGCATCAGTGTCCGAAGCAAGCCCATGAGTGACTCCATTAGACTCCAGCTCTCAGTTACTGAGCCAGGGAGGAGACTTGCGCATGTGCAGTGACCTGATTTGTACTTGATGTTGCTAATGGCGGTTCATTAGCATTGAATGAGAGAGTTACCTACCATTGGTTTTGGCACCAACATTGAAGGAGAGAACAGAAAGCAACTGGAACCAATGACCTGGATTGGAATCCCAGCTCCTGGAGTTTTACCAGATGGGACTGGGACACTTTACTCCCTCACACTGCACCTCTTCTTCATCTTTGAAAGAAGGATACTGATAGCCTGGCACTGTGGTGAATACTATGAAGCCCTGCAACTGTGCAAATATTCTTGGTTGTCAAGTTGACGACATCTGGAATTAACTAAAACCCAAGCAGCTGGGGGTACACTGGTGAGGGATTTTTTTTCTTAATTAAATCATTTGATGTGGGAAGACCCACTTTTAATCTGAATCTTTTAAGATGGGAAGATATACCTTCAATTCAGATCTTTTGAAATAGGGAGATCCAACTTGAATCTGAGCCACACCTTCTGCTGGCAGCCTATATAAAGGACCTTGAAGAAGGAAGCTTGCTCACTCTTGCCTGCTTCCTCTTACTCTTGCTAGCAAGTCCATTCTTTCATTAACGTTAGAGACTGCTCCTTCTGATTTCTGGTGTATATTGAAAACCAGTTAAGACGTCCAGCTTTATGGATGGAACAACTACTTGATTCTTGTACCTTCCAATGGTAGACAGCCATTGTTGGACTAGCAGGACCACAGACCATGAGCCATTTCAATAAATCCTTCAAAAACGTGTGTGTGTGTGTGTGTGTGCATGTGTGTGTAAGTTCATATATATGTACATATATATATATATATATATATATATATATATATATATATATATGAACTGAATACTTATATTCAGTTAGCAACTGAATACTTGCTAACTTAGTCCAGACTGTGAACATCAAGTGTAAAATGGTTTACAAATTTCTTTTATTCTCTTATTCTTAAAGTACTTGTTTCATCCTTCTTTGGTGGCTCTATGAAGACAAAAGTTTAAAAACCCCTGCTGTCAGGTTAAGAGGGAAAGGTGAACAGCTCTTAAAAGCTGACACAGAATAGCGGATTTCGATGGTCACAAAACTTCTTTTAGGTAGCACATAACACCAACACCTCAAGCATGATCATGACCCTTAATGACAGGTGACGTTAAGAAAGAAACCTGCCCTGGTATGAAATTGCCTGGCTTTACTTTGTGGATAAAACCCCAAAGAACTCTGTGCATTGGGATTTCTTATCATTCTTTCCAGGAAGTCATGAGTGAGTGAGTGTGTGTGTGTGTGTGTGTGTGTGTGTGTGAGAGAGAGAGAGAGAGAGAGAGAGAGAGAGAGAGAGAGAGAGAGAGAGAGATGTGTGATGATATGGTTTCCACTAAGTGCTCCCACCTGTGCATGCATAGCTGTGCCCCATCCTGTTTCAGTAACAGGCTCCAATAATAAACACAAACATTTTATACATTAGGCTAATGCATGTGATCTATTTCCTGGCTTTCCCCAAGAAATTCCACTCCAAACACATTTAAAATGGCAAGAAAAAAATATGTTCCTTGGGTTGCCATGGAAAGTATGCGATTGATTTAAAGAGTCTATATTTCCTGCAAGTCGAGGGATAGTGAGAATCACACTGCCATCAGAAGTCATGAGGTCACTTGCAGTACTGTTTAGAGAAGACTACACTGAGGCTGTTAGCCTGCTGTGGTCCTCCAGGCAAGCACCACTGCCCGGGCTATATTACAGATATGTTTGTAGCAGTTAGATTCTAACATGTGTGCATTACCAGGAAAACAATCCATCTGCTCAAGTTCACAACTAGGGCAGTTCCCACACGGACACAAAACCCTGTTAACTGTAGCGTTATTGGCTGCTTACTACCTGAGCCCTGCACGTCATGAACAGGCTAGTCATTCACCCCCGTGCCTCACAGTGCAGAGGGGAATGTGCTTGTAAGCTTGAATAACTCGTGTGTGTTATTCAGCATTAAAGACATTTACAATAAAAAATAAAGAACTCCAAGATTACTTGGACAAAATTTTATTCACTTCAGAAATAAGATAATTGAACTGGAATATAAACTTGATCAGTGCTTTGCCTGAGACTACACCATCTTGGATTAGAACATGAGTTACTCTTGGCATCATTTGTTCATTGAATAAGCAATTTTGGGGTGTCTTATGTATGGCGATGCCTTGCTGGACTCCATGAACATGGCTCTAGGGCCAGTACCTGCTTTTAAGCATCCAGGAAACACCGTAGAAGAAGAAGCATTAGTAGACAGGTGTTCTGCCTGCACCCTGCCAGAGGTCTCAAAGGGAAGAGAAGATACACTACTGAAAGTCTTGGAATAAGGACCCCTCCAGTGGTTTTTTGCAAGTGTATGTTTGTGGTGTGTATGTGTTCACATGTGTGTACCCATATGTGTATGTGGGAGTATGCATGTATATGTATGGTAACGTGAAGGCCTGAAGCTCATATTGGACCTGTCATGGTTGTTTTCACCTTATTCACTGAGGCAGGGAGGTCTCTCAATTAAACCCAGGGCTCCCCCAAACAATGGATAACTAGCCTGCTAGCTCCAGTGAGCCCTTTCTCTGCCCCAGAGTTAAGGAAGGCTGTCACAGCTGCAAGGCACTTAGGTGGGTCCTAAGAACAGCACAGTTTTTTTTTATTCGATATAATTTATTTACATTTCAAATGATTTCCCCTTTTCTAGCCCCCGACTCCCCGAAAGTCCCGCAAGCCCCCTTCTCTTCCCCTGTCCTCCCACCCACCCCTTCCCACTTCCCCGTTCTGGTTTTGCCGAATACTGTTTCACTGAGTCTTTCCAGAACCAGGGGCCACTCCTCCTTTCTTCTTGTACCTCATTTGAGTGTGGATTATGTTTTGGGTATTCCAGTTTTCTAGGTTAATATCCACTTATTAGTGAGTGCATACCATGATTCACCTTTTGAGTCTGGGTTACCTCACTTAGTATGATGTTCTCTAGCTCCATCCATTTGCCTAAGAATTTCATGAATTCATTGTTTCTAATGGCTGAATAGTACTCCATTGTGTAGATATACCACATTTTTTGCATCCACTCTTCTGTTGAGGGATACCTGGGTTCTTTCCAACATCTGGCAATTATAAATAGGGCTGCTATGAACATAGTAGAGCATGTATCCTTATTACATGGTGGGGAATCCTCTGGGTATATGCCCAGGAGTGCTATAGCAATATCTTCTGGAAGTGAGGTGCCCAGTTTTCGGAGGAACCGCCAGACTGATTTCCAGAGTGGTTGTACCAATTTGCAACCCCACCAGCAGTGGAGGAGAGAACAGCACAGTTTTGATTAATTGAGCCAGCCCAGTCCTTACCTGCCCAGCCCCAACTCCTATGATTTTTAACACACCTTCAGTAAAAGATGACAATGCAAGATGCTTTGGATAACTGAACTCAAATTCTGCTGCCTGCTCACTTCTATGCTCTGAAAGAATTGGCTTAACTTTTCACAGTTCCTACACATCTTTAATAGGGATATTATTATGTGCCTCTGGCTATTTGAAAGGAATATAAAATAAATAAAACAATTATAGGCCTTCGTCAAGTGGGTATTGTTACTTAATACATGACCCAGTAAAGTTTTTGCTTCTATGTGAAAATATAATAAGATTCAGGCTTCTCTTTATTCTGAGATGTGAGGAGTTGGCAGAGGGGCCTTTAGGCTATGGCCTCCTTATACACATGACTATCTTTCCATTTAAACCCTGAATCCAGCCAGCCACTGTGGCAGCAGGCCATGGGAAGAAATAAGTAAACAGGCAGACACTAGGCTCCAGAGAAACTACAGGCACTGCCTGCAGCCTTCTGGAAAGGGTGAGCTTGGACGGGAGCAGATGCAGGTATTGTTGATCGTCCCAGGAGAGCAGTCTCCATGAATACAGTCACAACCACACAATGGTATCAAGTTAATGAAATGAAATAAAGCCAGGAATGGATGAGGAAGATCGTATGTGTGGTTAGGGGGTGGAAGAAGTCCTTAATGAATGTGCGTTGTTGACATGAGCGTAGCCATGTCAAAGACCCTACTGCCTCCGGCTCAATGAAATGGCAAGGCTTCCCCTGGTCCACGTGGATGTTGATCGTGAAGGGCCCCAAATGGAAGTTTATAGCTTGACACTGCTCCTCTGTGGAGATTAAGGAACCCCACCCCATTTCTGATATATAAAATAAATGTGCTGAGTTCTCAATTACTGTTTGTGTGCTCCCATCAGAGTGCAAAGTTCACCTGATCCCAGCTTTTTCTGTACTGTGTGAGTCATGTATATATTTCCCCATTGCCTTAGTTAGGGCAATCTCTAAATCATGAAGGTCACATCACATATGTATACCAGATATCAAGAACCATCATAAGAATCTGCTAGAATCACGTCCTTACAAAAGGACCACTGCACAGATACACCTGCTAAGACATCTATTTAGCGACTGTCAGTCCAGCTGTGGTCTGACACATCTTACCCTGTGAAATGGATCCTTGTAGCCAAAGGTGTTTCCTCACAACTCCTGGAACCTGTGCATTTTGCCTTTAAAATCCTTGGCTCCTCTGCACCACTGGGAACTCACATCACTCACTGGGGAGACACTGCTGTGCTCTTCTTCATAAGTCCATTGTTTTGGAGAAATGATGATTCTTTATCATTTCCTGTTGACACTAAACTCAGTTTAGTGTCACACCATCATTCAAGTTACTTTGGCCTGAAAATGTCAAGAACGCAAAACCAGTTCTCTGCTGCAGGTCTTTTGACTCCGATGTGAGGAATTAGAATCCCTCCAGCAGCAACTTGGATTCTTGGGCTTTGACCATAGCTCCTTGCATAAATAGCTCCCTTTGGAAGAAGACCTCAGCTCCTCATGCAGACCAGAGCTACCCACTCTGCTGCCCCATGATATGCTACATTGAACAAATGTGGATTCAGTACCCCATAGCCAAGAAGCCAGTCTCAAGGGGCCCAGAAACACACTAGATATGCTTCTCTGGGTACACAACTGCCACACATGTCATGACTGTGAGCCATCTAACGTGGTGGGTCTGTGTCCTGATTCTCCTGCACTGCTGTGTCTTCCAGGCCCTGCAGTTGGCCTTTGTCTCTGTCTATCCTTTCCTGCTACCTAATGAGATTAAAAATCGCTTCTAATTTCATATCTGTGTCTGGAGACAGCACGAAAGGAGTGTTTGCGATTTTCCACTTGTCTTTTCTTATAACCATAGCTCTCACAAACCCCAGGGTGTGGGTAGCTAACACTTGCTGCCTCATACCCAACAGTCAAATGTGGATCTGGAGAAAGATTAGCTTGGTGGGCCCACAGACCCAGAGAATCACCGGAAGCAAGACATGAGCCATCCTCCTGTATGACTTGACTCCATTGAGTCTTACTATACCAAGATAGGCAAAATGAGGTTGTGGGTCTGTGGTTCCCAGTCAACTCAGTTCCTATGTCCAATGGTCTGAAACACCTCATAAAGTCTTTTCCCTGATGATAGTCATGAGACTAAAAGGCCAGGGACCCTTTAGGGAAGGACTGAGAGAATCATTACACACTGCCCATGGGGACATGGACTCCTTCCTTCAGAGACAAGCCCAACTAGTGTCTGTCAAGTCTAGAATGGGCTAGATGGGGAACCGAACTGAACTTGAGGTGATGGCGCCCTGTAGAGATTGTCTGCTCGATACTCCTCTCTTCTTCCCTTTTGAAGCTCCTGTTCTAAATGTTCATTAGCACCTTTGTTGGTAGCTTGTATCTATCTCCTGATTCTAATCTGTTATCAGCCACTTCTGATGTTCTCTGTGGGCCTATTGTCCTCAAGCCCCTCTACTTTGCTCTTCCTTATGGGATTGAAGCCTCTTCATCTTTTTCAGTCAACCCCCAGCTTGCAGAGAGGGCTCTTGACCTTACTAGTCACCAAGTCCTAGGAAGAGATCTCACAGCTGACACTGGGATTTCAGTTTAGTAGCTCATCACTTCTGGGATCTGTATTGATACCCCCACACACACACACCAACCTCCTACACTGTTTAAAAGGTTTTATTTAAAAGTATTTTGGGTTTTCACATGACTTCTTCATACATTCTTAGTGTTGGTTAACCCTCACCCTGTACCTCAGCTCCATCCCCATTTACACATTGCCATTTCCAATATGTCCTACCTCTGCTTTCATACCTCATGTGGTCTGCCATCTCCACAGACCTTAAGGTCTGACTCATGCTCACATACACTCCCGTCACAGCCCCTTTTGCCCTTCCAGATCACTACAGATATCCCCAACTTAACAGACAAATATAAAACTTTAAAGCTATGACCTACATATGAAAGCAAACATGTTGAGTTAGCCTGTGAGGCCTGGGTTACCCAGCTCCATACAATGTTAAAGAGTAATCAGAAAAGATTCTCTCCCATTCTGTGGATTGTGTCTTCACTAGGCTGACAGAATTTCAGTCTCCTGAGATCTTTTTGTCATTGGTTGGTCTTATTTCCTACACTACTGGAGTCCTATTCAAAAAGTCCTTGCCTGTGGCTCTATGTCAAAATCTATTCTCAACCTTGTCCACTATCACTTTCAAGGGAACGGGTCTTATGCTGAGGTCCTTGACACATTCTGAATTAAGGGTTTTTGCAAGATGAAAGATAAGAACTTAGTTTCACTCTTTTTAGAAGTGTTTGAATTTTTTTAAAGACTAAGGGACTTTTGAAGCTATTTACTTTTTATATTGTAATATTAATATGAGATCCTGGGGATAAAAAATAAGCAAAGGTTATGTCTTAATAGTACCATATTGGTGTGTCAGATTGGCATAGGGTGAAGTGTTTTGGTTGCAATATGTGTTGTTATAGTTTGGGGATTTTTTGTTGTTGTTTTTGTCATCTTGTCATCTTGATACAAGCTACAGTTATTTTTGGAAAAGGAACCTTAATGAAAATAATGACTTCATCAGATTGCCTGTAGGTAACTCTGTGAGGCATATTCTTGGTTAATGGTTGATACAGAAGTGCCTAGCCCACGGTGAGTGGCGTTGCCCCCTAGGCACATGGTCCTGGGTGATATAAGAAAGCAGGTTGAGCACTCCATGTGGAACAAGCCTATAAGCCCCTCTCACACCCATGGCCTCTGCTTCAGTTCCTGTGTTGAGTTCTTGCTCTGACTTTTCTCAGTGATTGATTCTGACCTAAGATTCATAAGATGAAATAAACTCTTTCCTTCCCACGTTGCTGTTGGTCATGATGTTTTAATCACAGTAGCATAAACCAAACTAAGAAAAAAGATGAGTTAAATTTGTATTCTGCCATCAGTCTGGCAGTTCCTCTGAAAACTGGGCATGATACTACTGGAGGACCCTGCTATACCACTCCTGGGCATATTCCTAGAGGATTCCCCAGCATGTAATAAGGATACATGCTCTACTATGTTCATAGCAGCCCTATTTATAATAGCCAGAACCTAGGGAAGAACCCAGATATCCCTCAACAGAGGAATGGAAACAGAAAATGTGGTATATATACACAATGGAGTACTATTCAGCCATTAAAAACAATGAATTCATAAAATTCTTAGACAAATGGTTGGAACTGGAGAATATCATCCTGAGAGAGGTAACACAATTACAAAAGAACACTCATTGTATGCACTCACTGATAAGTGGATATTAGCCTAGAAGCTTGGACTACCCAAGACACAATTCACATATCAAATAAAGTCCAGGAAGGAAGGAAAGGCATGCGCGCTCACATGCATGCACACACACACACACACACACACACACACACACACACACACACACACACTAGAAGAGGTTTTATTATTCAATTCCAATTCCAATGTTATTGCTGGTTGTAGATCTGTTTAAATTATTTATTGTATCTTGATTTGCATCTGCCTACTCAGAACAACTGATGAAACTCATGAGCTCCTGTGTTTTCTTATTAGCTGCAGTTTCTCTTTCTCCTCTGCTGTATATGTATCCAATTCAGCAAAGCAACCCCACTGCTCAGTAGACACCCCTGCCCCGTATTTGCCAAATGCTTGCATCATTGCATCTGTCTTGGCATCATCCTCCATAGCTATCTCTAGTGGCATTTTCAGCAACGGAGCTTTCATATCAAGTCAAGAACAATATTTCCTGCCCCTTATCCCAGTATAGTGTCCACAACACCTACCAGCCAGGGAAGGACCCAGTCCAGTCTCTAAGCTGATTCTCAAACCACACTGACTGTCATTTGTGTTTAGCAGTATCTTTGAGAAGTAGCTAGGACTGCAACTCCCCACATCCTACAGCTTCAATTAATTGAAGGCTGAGCACATGCAGATTCTCCTCTGTCTTTATTCCCTAAGCAAACAGTGATGTACACAGGATTGGGTGTTTTGAGAATTCTAGATATAGTACAGAGCATGTGAGAGTGTCTATGTAGGTTCTGTATAAATGCTATACTGTCTCATATAAAAGGTGAGGGTCTGTTGACATGTTGGCATCCACAGGGGATCCTGGAGCCAACACCCTACTGATTCAGAGAACAACTCTATCTAACTGAAACTACAAAGATAGTATTAGTAAGCATTTCTGTGTGAAGATGAAGAGGCCTGAGAGCACAGTCACCTGTGACCCAACATCTAAGAAGGCTCTCACTTAGAGTTGCTCATCTCCTGAGGAGCCTTGACACACTCAGCCAGTAACTGAAAAACACCTTTAAGGTGTCTGTCCTTGAGTCAAATAAAGGGACAGGTATCCAGCCCATAAGCTGGTGTTCTTGGACCACCATGTTGTGAGGCTGGGGCACTGGGTAATGAGCATCCTTGTCTATCTCAGAGAGGTAGAAGCAGAAGCTATTCTTCTGCGGGGGGTGGGGGGGTGGGGGGGGTGAGGGGTGGCGGCAACGGTGGCGCACGCCTGTAATCCCAGCACTCTGGGAGGCAGAGGCAGGTGGATTTCTGAGTTCAAGGCCAGCCTGGTCTACAGAGTGAATCTAGGACAACCAGGGCTACACAGAGTAACCCTGTATCAAAAAAAAAAAAA
The DNA here is from genome assembly GCF_947179515.1 of Apodemus sylvaticus. Taxonomy (NCBI): domain Eukaryota; kingdom Metazoa; phylum Chordata; class Mammalia; order Rodentia; family Muridae; genus Apodemus; species Apodemus sylvaticus. The sequence continues at coordinate 35,409,378 of NC_067485.1, read as the reverse complement.
ATGCTATTCTTCTACTAGAGTTCTTTCAGGATCTCCAGAGCTACCACATGTCACAAGTTCACCATTGTGGCTATAATGAGGAAACCAGTAGGACACAAGATACCAATTTATGTTGTGTTTCGAGAAGATTTTTATCTTCTTTTCTGTAACCCAAAGGTGAACCAGATGTCACAGAAAAAAGAAGGTGCCAAGGGTACACCCCCTCCACCCACAGTAAGCTCTCCTGAAGGCTACCTGCCTTGTATCCAACAAACTGTAGCTTTTTAGGGCTGTATAGAACAAGAAATCTTTGTTATGCTACAATATGAATAAACCACAGGGCCAAGTTCATGAAGTTCATGTTGGAGGTGCCAGGATCCTGCTGTAGAATGGTGTGGCTTTACTACAATTTCTGTAGGGGACAAAGACAAGCCAGTGCTTTCATGAATCGAGATGGTTGTGTTCATTAGTAACAAACACTAATGAAAAGTGAGCCCCCCTGTGTCTTAGTCGGGCTTTCTATTCCCACACAAACATCATGACTAAGAAGCAAGTTGGGAAGGAAAGGGTTTATTCAGCTTACACTTCCACACTGTTGTTCATCACCAAAGGAAGTCAGGACTGGAACTCAAGCAGGCCAGGAAGCAGGAGCTGATGCAGAGGGATGTTACTTACTGGCTTGATTCCCTGGTTTGCTTAGCTTGCTCTCTTATAGAACCCAAGACTACCAGCCCAGAGATGGCATCACCCACAAGGGGCCCTCCCCCATTGATCACTAAGTGAGAAAATGCCCCACAGTTGGATCTCATGGAGGCATTTCTTCCCCCGAAACTCCTTTCTCTGTGATTTTTCTCCAGCTGTGTCAAGTTGACACAAAACCAGCCAGTGCACACTATAATATGCTGTGCATGACCTATTTAATATACTAAGTGTGATGGCTGGAGGCCTAGTGACTTGCACTAGGAAACATAAATATACAGTCAACTAAATTAAACAGCTACCTGTGTCTATTTGAAAATGTTCTTCCCTAAGTGTTGCAAGATTTTTCTCTGTCCAATTACATTAGTGCAGCAGGAGGCCTGTGATTAGACAGGGAAAAGGCAGGTAGAGCTAAAAGTGGCAGAGACAGAGAGCATCTTGTGGGAGAGGAACGAAGGCAAAATGGAGGCAGACATGAACCAGAGTGACCACAGCCAGCCACAGGTAGTTATGATGTCATAAGGTTAGCATAATTGGGATAAAACTTTTATCATTGTCAATTGGCTCTAAAATCATTGTATTGGCATCTAGTAAATTGTGATTTTATTGATACATAAATCTGATTGGTTAATCATAAGCTTCAAGAGTTTGATTTACTTGGTCAATGGAATGTGGGACCACCGTTTACAGGGGTTTATGGCAGACAGGGAACTAGTGGCTTCCAGGACAAGCAAGTCAGATGCTGCAGGAGCTAGCTGGAGAGAGTTACCAGGGGCAAGAGCACAGGGGCATGGTCCAGACCCTCCGGGGACTTGGCAGGTTCATTTTTAATATTTCCTGCAACACCTGAGAGCCACTCTAAGTTTTCACTTTTATCAGACATTTTATAAAAATTCTTCCAGGTGGAAGCCATCTTAATATACCTATGCACTATAGCTCTTTCCTGACAAATGATGTTGCCAAGGCTGCTTCTGGGCTCTGTTATTAAATCATTATTAAATTATTGTTTAATTACATTTGTGTTTTGTTTAACTTGATTTTGCCTACCCATTTAAAAAAATGAAGCCTAATCGTGTGTATCCGTATTTTTTATAGGCTCACAGCACCTTTAAAAAAATGCTAAGTGGAAAAGCATGCTGAGTAGAAAACATGGTTTGGATTAGGAGAAAATAAACACAGATTTTTCTATTGTAAATTGGCTTCTTATGATGATGGACACTCGGGATCTGCTCCTCACCCACACTGAATGCTAACCTCCACCCACCATGTCTGGCTCTGCCCATAACGTCAGTTAGCACAAGTGTCTTCACATGGCCCACTGTTTTCTGGGATTTTACTTGTTACTCCAGCAACAACTAAGGCAACACCTGGAAGCCTTTTCTTTGGAACCTACCAGATGGGAATGTGCTGGGACACTGGCTTTTGAATCCAAAAGTACTCATGTGTGAGATGTCCTTGTTTTCATTCTCACACACATAAATGCTCACCACTGAAGTTTCCCAACAGCTAGTATGATACCTTAGGACGTGGACTACCAACCAATGCTTGTCTACATCTGTCTGACAGACAGCTATCTGCTGGCAGCTCAGTGTAAACACAGACACACAAATGTATCCTCTAGCCTGCTCGTGTGCACACACACACACACACACACACACACACATATACACATACATACACATACACATGGCGGGGGGGGGGTGCAGACAGGAGGGAGAGGGATGAAGGAAGGGAGGGAGGGAGAGAGTTGGGGGGAGAGAAGGAGGGAGAGACAGACAACATGCCTATCACTAGGAACAATAATGCAGTCAAGATACTAAACATGAGGTAAATGTGGGTGATGCTGAGCTCACATAGCAAATTGTTTCACAGGAAACATATTTTGTAAGTACAAGGAGCATGCCATAAAACAGCAATCAAAAGTACAGTCCAGTAGTGAAGTCACACTTGCATATTGCGGTGTTTTGTTTCCTTAATCAAGCAGTACACCCGTTAACAGCCTGTACTTTTGGCTGTTTGGCTGAACAGTAAGTCTGCTTATGCCAGGGTCACTACAACTCCTTTATCAACTAAGGACCACTGTTTTATCTGTGGTCTTCCCACTGACTGCAGCATTATCACAACGGAACCATTCTCTCCACCTTCTTATGTTATAAGAATTCTGGTATTAAAAGGACAGACTCAGGGCAGGAGAGATTGTCCAAAGATTAAGAGCACTGGCCCTCCAACCAGAACTGCAGCTCTCAGACAAAGCTTCTCTGCATGTGAGGTCCAGCGTCCTGTGACTGTGATGCATCAGCTTACAGACAGGGAAAGCTTATCTTGGTTGACTTTTTTGAAGGTTTCAGGCCAGGGCTTCCTAGCTTGGGTGCTTTTCAGCCTTTGATATGGGCACTGCAGGGAAGAAAAATGAGATGTTAATTATCCTTTCCTGATGCAGAATAATATAATAATTGATATCCCTAAATTTAATGATTTGATTAGTCATCTTGGCAGGAGTCTGTGGCAGAAGAAGTTGCTTACTTACATGGAATTTGGGAAGCAAAAAGGGAGAGGCTATGGTCCCAATATTCCTCTTAAGAGCACACACTTAGTGAGCAGACTTTCTTCTAGTAAAGCCCATCTCAAGGCACTACTGCCTTGGGACCAAGCCCTCAACAAGGAGGGCTGTGGGGTATTTTGAGGTCCAAAGTGTAGCAAGGACTCCATTCTGTCATCACAGCTGACCTGGAAAATCTGTGTCACTCCTTCCTTTTGGAGTCTGGAAGTCGATGCTCAGCAGGCTTCTGAGACAGGCTCAGGACAGAGCCTTTCTCTCATTGAGACTTCCCCTCATTTTCTTGCTTCAGGACTGGTGATAGTGGGGTGGGTGGGCTTGACAGAGTTTCCCTTTAGACTAGGAACCTTTTATAAGATGAATCAGTAACATTGCTCTAGTGCATTTCCTTGTGAAGCTCTATTTTGTTGGCTGATAAAACAAGCAGTCGGCAAGTCTTTCTGGAGTGATTCCTGAAGCAGGCAGGAGTCTGGGTAAAAAGCATAGAAAGTTCCCCAGCTGGGCGGAGCCTATTACAGTCTCCTCCTCACCCTCAAGTCCCACCTGACTAGGGCAAGGAAGGCAGGGGCACTTCCTCTGCTGAACACCTGCCCAAGCCTGGACAAAACACCACAGCCTATTCCTTTGTTTCTCTTTGTACAGCTGGCAAGCTTGGGGTTTTCTTTTTTTTTTTTTTTTTTTTTTTTTTTTTTTTTTTTTTTTTTTTTTTTTTTTTTTCTTACAATTTTTTTTTTATTATTATTATTCGATATAATTTATTTACATTTCAAATGATTTCCCCTTTTCTAGCCCCCCCACTCCCCGAAAGTCCCGCAAGCCCCCTTCTCTTCCCCTGTCCTCCCACCCACCCCTTCCCACTTCCCCGTTCTGGTTTTGCTGAATACTGTTTCACTGAGTCTTTCCAGAACCAGGGGCCACTCCTCCTTTCTTCTTGTACCTCATTTGATGTGTGGATTATGTTTTGGGTATTCCAGTTTTCTAGGTTAATATCCACTTATTAGTGAGTGCATACCATGATTCACCTTTTGAGTCTGGGTTACCTCACTTAGTATGATATTCTCTAGCTCCATCCATTTGCCTAAGAATTTCATGAATTCATTGTTTCTAATGGCTGAATAGTACTCCATTGTGTAGATATACCACATTTTTTGCATCCACTCTTCTGTTGAGGGATACCTGGGTTCTTTCCAGCATCTGGCAATTACAAATAGGGCTGCTATGAACATAGTAGAACATGTATCCTTATTACATGGTGGGGAGTCTTCTGGGTATATGCCCAGGAGTGGTATAGCAGGATCTTCTGGAAGTAAGGTGCCCAGTTTTCGGAGGAACCGCCAGACTGATTTCCAGAGTGGTTGTACCAATTTGCAACCCCACCAGCAGTGGAGGAGTGTTCCTCTTTCTCCACACCCTCTCCAACACCTGCTGTCTCCTGAATTTTTAATCTTAGCCATTCTGACTGGTGTAAGATGAAATCTTAGGGTTGTTTTGATTTGCATTTCCCTAATGACTAATGAAGTTGAGCATTTTTTAAGATGCTTCTCCGCCATCCGAAGTTCTTCAGGTGAGAATTCTTTGTTTAACTCTGTACCCCATTTTTTAATAGGGTTGTTTGGTTTTCTGGGGTCTAACTTCTTGAGTTCTTTATATATATTGGATATTAGCCCTCTATCTGATGTAGGATTGGTGAAGATCTTTTCCCAATTTGTTGGTTGCCGATTTGTCCTCTTGATGGTGTCCTTTGCCTTACAGAAACTTTGTAATTTTATGAGGTCCCATTTGTCAATTCTTGCTCTTAGAGCATACGCTATTGGTGTTCTGTTCAGAAACTTTCTCCCTGTACCGATGTCCTCAAGGGTCTTCCCCAGTTTTTTTTCTATTAGCTTCAGAGTGTCTGGCTTTATGTGGAGGTCCTTGATCCATTTGGATTTGAGCTTAGTACAAGGAGACAAGGATGGATCAATTCGCATTCTTCTGCATGCTGACCTCCAGTTGAACCAGCACCATTTGTTGAAAAGGCTATCTTTTTTCCATTGGATGTTTTCAGCCTCTTTGTCGAGGATCAAGTGGCCATAGGTGTGTGGGTTCATTTCTGGATCTTCAATCCTGTTCCATTGATCCTCCTGTCTGTCACTGTACCAATACCATGCAGTTTTTAACACTATTGCTCTGTAGTATTGCTTGAGGTCAGGGATACTGATTCCCCCAGATTTCCTTTTGTTGCTGAGAATAGTTTTAGCTATCCTGGGTTTTTTGTTGTTCCAGATGAATTTGATAATTGCTCTTTCTAACTCTGTGAAGAATTGAGTTGGGATTTTGATGGGTATTGCATTGAATCTGTATAGTGCTTTAGGCAAAATGGCCATTTTAACTATATTGATTCTGCCGATCCATGAGCATGGGAGGTTTTCCCATTTTTTGAGGTCTTCTTCCATTTCCTTCTTCAGAGTCTTGAAGTTCTTGTCATACAGATCTTTCACATGTTTGGTAAGAGTCACCCCAAGATACTTTATACTGTTTGTGGCTATTGTGAAGGGGGTCATTTCCCTAATTTCTTTCTCAGCCTGCTTATCCTTTGAGTATAGGAAGGCCACTGATTTGCTTGAGTTGACTTTATAACCTGCCACTTTGCTGAAGTTGTTTATCAGCTGTAGGAGCTCTCTAGTGGAGTTCTTTGGGTCACTTAGGTAGACGATCATGTCGTCTGCAAATAATGATAGTTTGACTTCTTCCTTTCCAATTTGTATCCCTTTGACCTCCTTATGTTGTCGAATTGCCCGAGCTAGTACCTCAAGTACAATATTGAAAAGATAAGGAGAAAGGGGGCAGCCTTGTCTGGTCCCTGATTTCAGTGGGATTGCTTCAAGTTTCTCTCCATTTAGTTTGATGCTGGCTACCGGTTTGCTGTATATTGCTTTTACTATGTTTAGGTATGGGCCTTGAATTCCTGTTCTCTCCAAGACTTTAAGCATGAAGGGATGCTGAATTTTGTCAAATGCTTTTTCAGCATCCAATGAAATGACCATGTGGTTTTGCTCTTTGAGTTTGTTTATGTAGTGGATTGTATTGATGGATTTCCGTATATTGAACCAACCCTGCATTCCTGGGATAAAGCCTACTTGATCATGGTGGATGATCGTTTTGATGTGTTCTTGGATTCGGTTGGCAAGAATTTTATTGAGTATTTTTGCATCGATGTTCATAAGGGAAATTGGTCTGAAGTTCTCTTTCTTTGTTGGATCTTTGTGTGGCTTTGGTATCAGCGTAATTGTGGCTTCGTAGAAGGAATTGGGTAGTGTTCCTTCTGTTTCTATTTTGTGGAATAGTTTGAAGAGTATTGGTGTTAACTCTTCTTTGAAGGTCTGGTAGAATTCTGCACTGAAGCCATCTGGTCCTGTGCTTTTTTTGGTTGGAAGACTTTCTATGACTCCTTCTATTTCTTTAGGCATTATGGGACTGTTTAGATGGTCTAGTTGGTCCTGATTTAATTTTGGTATTTGGTATCTGTCAAGGAAATTGTCCATTTCCTCCAGATTCTCCAGTTGTGTTGAGTATAGGCTCTTGTAGTAGGATCTGATGATTTTTTGGATTTCCTCAGTTTCCGTTGTTATATCTCCCTTTTCATTTCTAAGTTTGTTAATTTGGATACTTTCTCTGTGCCCTTTGGTCATTCTGGCTAAGGGTTTATCTATCTTGTTGATTTTCTCAAAGAACCAGCTCCTGGTATTGTTGATTTTTTGTATGGTTCTCTTTGTTTCTACTTGATTGATTTCGGCCCTGAGTTTGATGATTTCCTGCCTTCTACTCCTCCTGGGCGAAATAGCTTCTTTTTGTTCCAGGGCTCTCAGGTGTGTCATTAAGCTGGTAATGTATGCTCTCTCCATTTTCTTTTTGGAGGCACTCAGGGCTATGAGTTTTCCTCTTAGCACTGCTTTCATTGTGTCCCATAGATTTGGGTATGTTGTGTTTTCATTTTCATTGTGTTCTAAAAAGTCTTTAATTTCTTTCTTTATTTCTTCCTTGACCAAGGTATCATTGAGTAGAGTATTGTTCAGTTTCCACGTGTATGTGGGCTTTCTGTTGTTTCTGTTGCTATTGAAGACCACTTTTACTCCATAGTGATCAGATAGGAGGCATGGGATTAGTTCGATCTTCTTATATTTGTTGAGGTTTGTCTTGTGACCAATTATATGGTCGATTTTGGAGAAGGTACCATGAGGTGCTGAGAAAAAGGTATATTCTTTTGTTTTAGGATAGAATGTTCTATATATATCTGTTAAATCTAATTGGTCCAAAGCTTCAATTAGTTTCATTGTGTCCCTGTTTAGTTTCTGTTTTCCTGATCGGTCCATTGAGGAAAGTGCAGTGTTGAAGTCACCCACAATTATTGTGTTAGGTGCAATGTGTGCTTTTAGTTTTAATAAAGTTTCTTTTACAAAAGAGGGTGCCCTTACATTTGGGGCATAGATGTTCAGGATTGTCAGTTCTTCTTTTTGTATTTTTCCTTTGACCAGCAAGAAGTGTCCCTCAGGGTCTCTTTTGATGACTTTGGGTTGAAAGTCAATTTTATCTGATATTAAAATGGCTACTCCAGCTTGTTTCCTGAGACCATTTGCTTGTAAAATTGTCTTCCAGCCTTTTACTCTAAGGTAGTGTTTGTCTTTGACCCTGAGGTGTGTTTCCTGTAAGCAGCAAAATGTAGGGTCCTGTTTACGTATCCATTCAGTTAGTCTGTGTCTTTTTATTGGGGCATTAAGTCCATTGATGTTAAGAGATATTAAGGAATAGTGATTGTTACTTCCTATCATTTTTGACGTTATTTTTTAAATTTGAATGCTTAACTTCTTTTGGGTTTGATGAAAGGTTACTATCTTGCTTTTTCCAGGGTGAAGTTTCCCTCCTTGTATTGGTGTTGTCCTCCTATTATCCTTTTTAGGGCCGGGTTTGTGGATAGATATTGGGTAAACTTGGTTTTGTCATGAAATATCTTAGTTTCTCCATCTATGGTGATTGAGAGTTTTGCTGGATATAGTAGTTTTGGTTGGCATTTGTGTTCTCTTAGAGTCTGCATGAGATCTGCCCAGGACCTTCTAGCCTTCATAGTCTCAGGTGAAAAGTCTGCTGTGATTCTGATAGGTCTTCCTTTATATGTTACTTGGCCTTTTTCTCTTACTGCCTTTAGTATTCTTTCTTTGTTTAGAACATTTGGTGTTTTGATTATTATGTGACGGGAAGTATTTCTGTTCTGGTCCAGTCTGTTTGGAGTTCTGTAGGCTTCTTGTATATTCATGGGCATCTCTCTCTTTAGGTTAGGGAAGTTTTCTTCCATAATTTTATTGAAGATATTTGCTGGCCCTTTAAGTTGTAAATCTTCACTCTCCTCTATGCCTATAATCCTTAGGTTTGGTCTTCTCATTGTGTCCTGGATTTCCTGGATATTTTGGGTTACAAGCTTTTTGCATTTTGCATTTTCTTTAACTGTTGAGTCCATGGTTTCTATGGAATCTTCAGCATCTGAGATTCTTTCTTCTATCTCTTGTATTCTGTTGTTGATATTTGCATCTCTGTCCCCTGATTTCTTCCCAAGGCTTTCTATCTCCAAAGTTGTCTCCCTTTGAGTTTTCTTAGTTGTTTCTACTTCTGATTTTAGATCCTGGATGGTTTTGCTTAGCTCCTTCACTTGCATGTTTGTGTTTTCCTGTAATTCTTTAAGAGATTTTTGTGTTTTCTCATTCATGAGCTCAGCCTGTTGACCAAAGTTCTCCTGTATTTCTTTAAGAGATTTTTGTGTTTCGTCTTTCATGACCTCAGCCTGTTGAGCAAAGTTCTCCTGTATTTCTTTAAGTGTTTTTTGCATTTCCTCCTTGTTGGCTTTTGTATTCTCCTGGATTTCTTTCAATGATTTTTGTGTTTCCCTTGCAAGGGCTTCTACCTTTTGATCCATTGTCTCCTGAATTTCTTTACGTATGACCTTCATGTGTTCCTGTACCAGCATCATGACCAGTGATTTTAAATCCAAATCTTGTTTTACTGGTGTGATGGGGTATCCAGGACATGTTGGTAGAGGAGAATTGGGTTCAGATGTTGCCATATTGCCTTGATTTCTGTTAGTGACGTTCCTGCGTTTGCCTTTTGCCATCTAGATCTCACTGGTGTTAGTTTATCTTGTCAGTGCTGGACTCACCAGTGCAAGCTGCCCCTTCCCAGTTGGCCTCTGGTGCACAGCTTACCTCCTGCACTGCTTGTAGACAGTGTGCTGCTGCCCAGGCTGTTCAGATCCCAAAGCAGGCACCCGAAGGCTCCCGCTGGGGCCCGCTGGATTCACTGGAGCACACTGACTTCTCCCAGCTGGCCGCCCGGAAGCCCAGCTAGCCACTTGCAGGACTTGGAGATGTAATGCTGCCGCCCAGACTGATCTGGATCCGGAAGCGGAGAGAGTAGAGCTAAGGCCTTCTGCCTGAGGCCTTGCCCCAGATTGTGTCTGTGGAGCAGATGGAGCCCGTGTGCACTCCCAGGGAGTGCCGACGGTGTATGCTACTGTGACCTCCCCTGAGTTCCGCTCACTCCGCTGGGCAGCCGATCTGCCAACCGGGCTATCGCACACAAGGTTAGCCTGGCCGCCCAGTCCCTGAGTCCAGGCAAAAGCCTGGGAGGCCAAGGTCCGAGCAAAGTTCCCCTACGGCTTTGACTGTTAATTGGGTTTGCCAGGTGACTAGGATGGCGGGCGTGTGCGCCCGCGCTCCCTGAAAGCGCCGGGAGAGTCTGCTTTGCTAACAATCACCTGGGCGGGTTGACTCACAGATGGCCCACCAAGCCGCCCAGTTCTTGGGGTCAGTCCTGTGCCTTTTGGGGCCTGGACCCCCGCTTTGTTAGCCTTAGGCTATGCCTGTTACAGGTCTGCCCGCCTGAGCTCTCTGTCGTCCTGCAGGCAAAATGGCGGCGGCGCGCTCGCAGGCCTGGGCAAAAAACCTCCTGGTTGGGTTGGCACCCCGATGGCCCCCCGACCCGCCCAGGGCCTGGGTGCAGGCCAACGCCCGTCGGGCTCAGACCACCGCGGTGTTGGCCTCGGATTATGTTTGTGTACCTCAGTCTGTCCGATTCCTGGAGTACGGAACCAAGATGGATCCTCCTCTCCTGACTGGTGGGAGGCCGAGTTCTGAAGTGGCCTCCGTGCAGGAAAGGCGCCGCACAACTGCAGCTGCTTGCTGTCCGGCTGGTCAGCGAAGGTCAGTGGTCGTGGGCGCAGGGCCTAACTGGTCCCTGTGACGCCTTGGTTCCACTGCTGATGGCCCTTCAGCTGGAGCAGCCACTGCTGCCGCTGCTGCCGCCGCCGCCGCCGCCCTATTCCCGCTTGGGGTTTTCAAAAGAACTCCTTCCTAAAACATCACTGGGGAAAAACAATAAGTGAACAAAGAAAAGACCAAAAGGGAAAAACCGCCTTCCAAGTTCTGAAGTCCAAGCCCACAACAGCTCACCCTTCCGCCAAGTATGCAGACTTGATTGGCTTTTGACTCCTGCTTCCTTTTTTCCCTGACACACCTGTCTTTGTCTCTTTCTTTCTTTCTTCCTTTCTTTCTTTCTTTCTTTCTTTCTTTCTTTCTTTCTTTCTTTCTTTCTTTCTTTCTTTCTTTCTTTCTTTCTTCTTTTTGAATTGGATTTTTTAAAATTTCTAATGTTTTCCCTTTTCCAGGTCTCCCCTTCAGAAACTCCCTATCCTATCCCCCTCCCCCTGCCTCTATGAGGGTGCTCCCTCACCCATCCACCCACTCACTCCAGTCGTCACCTCCTCAGGCCCAAGGGCCTCTTCTCTCACTGATCTGCAACAAGGCCATCCTTTGCCACATATGCAGCCCTGAAAAGGGGGCGCAGAGAATCAGGGCAGGACCCTGCATCTGTAACTGCCAGATGTCCTGGGCTATACAACAGGATTGGTTAAGCCCTAGCATCTTCAGCAAGATGGAAATGACTTTGTTCCTGCTGGGGGATGGGTCGAGGACCTGAAGAACATCATGAAATGGCACATAGGAAGTACTGAAGAGTCTGGCCCATGGGAAGCTGAGCTTGACATGAACTACTGCTATTTCTGTGAAGGGCAGCTGGAGCCCAAGAAGCAGGTGCAGAGCCCAGGGACAGGTGAGTGAATTTTGCATGTACACAGCTCTGGGAATGCCATGACACCACCACCAAGAGCTTGGCTCTTGCCACTCAGGCCTCTGGCCAAGCCTGTGTGTGCACTCATGGCCTCCTAGGCTTTTGTGTTCCTGGCACACCTGCAGGCACATGAGACAGAAAAGCCAAGAAGAGCTGGATGAAGAACGAGGAGGAGGACCGGGCTGCCTCTCCGACAGCACATGGAGTTGCAGGTGACAGTCAGGTGCAGGACATCACAGAAAGGCTGAGAGATGAGGAACCACACATGTGGGCTTTGCTTTGAGCCCTAAGAATTCAAAGTCAAACAGCCCAGGTCTTTTCAGGGAGACGCTCATTGCCTCTGTCTTCTCTTGCTACTTCAACTTTTTTTTTCTTCTTCCACAATCCCCTTCACCTCTTCTGTCTCTCCTTAATTAAAAAAATTAAAGTTGTAGTGGAACTCAGGGAAGGGTTCACCCTGTAGTCCTAGTACCCAACAGGTTGAGGCAAAAGGACTACAAATTCAAGACTAGCCTAGAGTACATAGTAAAACCCTGCCTCGAAACTTTAAACCAAAAACAAAATAAATAACAGTACCTGGAACATATTAGTAATTGGAAAAGTTGATGTCTTCTACTTTGTCTGATACGCTAGACTATCCTCCCATAGAGGGCAGGGACAGTGCCTGTGGTGATTCCCATGCAAACCCTAGGCCTGTAGGCATACCAATTCCCTGAACATTCAAGAATGTTGGCTGATGGGTGAAGAATTCAAACCATAAAGCCAGTAAAATTTCCTATGCTAGGGCATGAAACACCAGTTGGAGAGGAAGGGGTTTATTCAACTTATTCTTCCACATCACTGTTCACCATGGAGGGAAGTCAGGACAGGAACTCAAACAGGACTGGAACCTGGAGGCAGGAGCTGATGCAGAGACCATGGAGGACGCTACTTACTGTCTTGCTTTACATGACTTGCTCAGCATACTTTCTTATAGAACCCAACCCAGGTATGGCCCCACCCACAATGGGCTAGTCCTATCTCTCATTGACCACTACTTAATTTAATGAGGAACCAGGAATCTCTTCACAACCATAAAGTTTGAAATCCAGTATAGGAGTGTATTTTAATATCAGCTTTCCCCTCTAGGCTATAGTCTATTTATTTTTGGTTATATATGAAAGATGTCTTTCAGTGTCGGTTTGATCAGCTCAGAGCAGTTTCTTGTTACGACCACCACTCAGTCCTCCCTTCTACGCCACTCTTTCATCTCCAGGGGGTTTCACTGGAAGTAAGTCAGTGAGCCCTGAATTACTTGAGGCAACAAGTGGTTTTAAGTCATTGGGATGTCATGTTTAGGAGCAGGTGTGTGACCCACAGAGACCTGTGGAAGAAGTAGTCAACTCCAATCTTGTGTTAGCCTTCTGGCAAGGCAGCTTTTGTCTCCTGAAGTTAAATGTGATTCAGTCGACCTCTGAGGACCACCAGGAGAGGACCCCATGAGAGCTAGGGCAACTCAGAGAGTTAGCAGACCCAGAGCTAAGCAACAGAGAAACCACTTTGCTCAGGACCCAGGTGAATTTCACTTGAAGCCAGATCTGCTTCTGGGCTGTTCTATGGCAGACAATAGACTGTTCATACTTTCAACTGCTTGCTGAGGTGCCAACTAAAAGGGCTCTTTGTGAATATTACATATAATTACAGGGCAAATAAAATATATTTATTTAGGAAGATCAAATAAAATCTTTCAACTTAAAAAATGTAACAAATTCTGGTGATAAATAATCAAGAAATGAAGAAGCTTAAAAAAATCAGAGAGAATTATAATTATGTAAGAGAACATAAACACTAGTTAACCCTTCACAGAATAAAAGTAATTACAATCAGATGTCCACAATAGAGAGTGGGAAGATGCCCAGAGAAAATGTAAGTGTTCTTATGTCCTCCTAGTCATTCTGGGAAATCAATAGAAGTTGTCATTCATTGTTGCAATTTTATTTGAAAGTCCACACTACAAATTACTTAAGTTGATGAGGAACCAGGAATCTCTTCATGACCATAAAAATTGAAATCCAGTATAGGAGTGTATTTTAATGTCAGCTTTCCCCTCCAGGGTATAGCCTATTTATTTTTGGTTATATAGAATTGAAACCCCTAATACATACAGACAGTTAGTTGCAATATGCATTTAAATTAGAAGCTAGCTTTTAGAATTAAAGCCAGGTCTTATCATGGTGAAATACAAAATTCTGAAGTACAAGATTCATTGCTTATGCATTCAAAAATCTGGTTCAAATTTTGGTCAAATGAGGTTTTTTCACTTGGGTGCAGCTCCACACTTTCTTCTCTCTGAACCAGAAGTATCCCTAGCCCTTGCCCAATGACAGAGTATCATAGATCTTTAATGAATTAACAAGTTCTTGCCAAATTAATCTTCACTTTTGTTTTATGTTTCTTCTTTTGAATGTATTAAACTATGTAATTCCTAGCAAACTACAAACAAACAAAAATTGAAATCAGTGTGGATTTCAGAAAGTAGCATAGTCCCTGAAACCTAACACATATATCAGGTGTCAGGCTACTTTTTGTTCAACGGGATGGGGTGGTGCCCATCTACAGCAGAGTAAAATAACTAAGGTGTATATGAGTTGCTCATAGCCGTAAGTAGACGAATGTTCACTTGAGAGGGAGTCAAAGAACAAGTTCTTCAGCCAAGTGATAGGAGTATTATTGGGTAGAAAATGTTTGTCATAAACTCCTAATATACCAGTTATCCCTGTCTGCAAAACAAAACATCACTGAACCAGACAACATATACTCACTTTCTCACAGTTCTGAAGACTCAAGCTCAATGTATAAGATCAACTCCTCCTTGGGAGTCTTACCTCACCCATGGTCTTCATATGACCTTCTCTATGTGTATGAGAAGAGAGAGAAAAAGGAGAGCGCTTGTAACATTTCTTCTTCTGTAGGGACACCAGTCCTGTGAAATTAGAGTTATGGCTTCCTTTAACCTTAGTCAGTTTCTTAAAGACTATAATAAAATACAATTAAGGCTTCAACATAGATCCTTAGTGTAAGAATAACTCAGTGTATGGTACCCAGTCCAATATATTTTACAGTATCATTTTTAGAAACCTCAAACACCTCAGAGTTATATCGGTCAAATTATTTAAAACTTACATTTATTTTATGCTGTATATTAAATCAACATAGGATTCTTAACTTTTGGGTGACTATTAAATGAATGTCTACTCCTTCTGCTCATTCATGAAGTAGCAGACAGACCATACTGACTACTCACATTGTAGCAATATTTTAGCTGGTGTGTGTGTGTGTGGGGGGGTCCACATCAGCTAAAAGTAATGATTTATTGTATATTTAAATATTTATATATTACCTCAACATATAATGAATTTTAAAGGTAAGGCTCATATATTTGAATGCTTGGTCACTAGGGAGTGGAACAACTTGAGAGGGATTATATAAAATGAATTATTTTTTAATATATATTCAAGTAGTAAATTAATCCCGCAGCCGTATTTCTTTACCTTATGCTAGCCCCCAATAACCACACGGAGAAACCATGATTTATTTAAAGCTACACCTCAATAGCTGAGCAATAGTGAGTTACATTAACTTCCTATGCTAATCTCCCAGCCATGACTTCAATATACTTGCTTCTTATTGTTGATCTGGCTCTTAGGGCTTCAGGTAACTTTCCATGATCTCTCTCTGGACCCCTTTCCAATGGCTTCAATTCCTCCATCCTCCTGGCTGCTCTCTCTCTCTCTCTCTCTCTCTCTCTCTCTCTCTCTCTCTCTCTCTCTTCTCTCTCTCTCTCCTCCCTTTGACTGGCTACCCTAGATGCTGTGCCCTACCCATTCGTTCTTCTGCCAGGCATCGGGTGACCAGTATTTATTGACGAGGCAGAGAATAAATGGTAAGAATTATTTACACAAATTTGAGACAGGAGATTCTTGACCTTAGCATTACAATGCTGTGTCAGGATTGAAACAAGATATGAGAGCAGAGAAGTCAACATTTGAATAATACAATGGTAAGCATACAAAAACATTTTGCCTACAGGATTAATAGGTGTTGCCTTGTTGGAGAAATTGTGTCACTGGGGTGGGCTTTGCTCTTTCTGTTGCCTGTGCATCTGGATGTAGAACTTTCAGCTCCTTCTTCTACACCATGTATGTCTACCTGTGTTCCACCATTCTTCCTTCTACGTGTTCCTTTACAAGAGTTGCCATGGTCATGGTGTCTCTTCATAGCAATAGAACACTGCCTAAAATGCTGCCTAAAAAATGATGACATGCTGTGATATAAGCTGAAGTAAGAACTGAGAAAGCATATCACACACCGATATTGCTCTTTGCCCCAAATAAATTCTTCTAAAAGCATACAATGTTATGGTCTCCTCCAGGCACAGAAGTGCATGAAAGCAGTATAATGAGGAGAAAGAAATGAAAAAAATGACAATGAGGAATTGGCATGACCGAGGCCATGTACAATGCCCACTTTATCAGGCAAGATGGGCCTGATATCCTGTTCACCTGAAGGTCAAGAAGGCTGATAATTCAGCATGTGCCTTGGGAGTGACATTAGCTTGTAATTTTAATGACTCTCCTGGTAAAGTGTGATTTTAAGAGGTAGGAGAGATCTTGGAGGATCTCAGAGATGTAGATCAGCAAGAAAAGGAGGTTTGCAGAGTGCTAAAACCATCAAATAGGGAATGAGAAAAAAGGAAAGGAAAGGGAATCTGTCTAGGTCACTTGAAAGCAAATTTGGCCAGTAGAATTCCTAGCAGCAAAAACTTATTTAGCCTGAATGGCAGTTCACCACAGGGGTGGATGATAGGGAGATGGAGATGAGCTCCATTGTGCCTTCTGAAGGAAGGTATGATTATTGGGTGGAAGCTACAAAGTAGTGGCCAAAGTCTCTGCTTGTGAGGACCATCCAGGATAACTGGTAACACCACATTCGGTTGTGGATTAATTGGTTCTATAGTAATATACAGAGCAGTTGGGGTTGGGTGCTCCTGGTGTCCTCCCAGGGCACTGGAAGCAGTTGGCATCAGATGATAGATTTGGAGATAAAGCTCTCTGGCCAGGACCATTGGAACAGTAGATAACAGATGACGGATTTGGAAGTAGAGTGAAACAGGTGGGTGTAGCCCTTACTCACACTTAGTGAGTAAATCCAAGGAATTCATTGGGTCTTCTGTTGCAGCTGTGATGGAACCATAGTTTGGTCTGTTGGTCCCTACCTGGGATGAGCAGACATCTCTTCACAACCACCTAGAGAAAGTCCACATAACAAGGAATGAGCATGATTTATGAAGGAGAGGAGAGATGGTATGGAGCTAAGTCTGAAGTATAATTGACAACTGACAGAACTGATATCTTTCTAAGAATGAAGCTTGGGAAACTCAGACAAGGGGAGCTTTCCCTTGAATGCGGCTTTCAGCTGATTTGATTTCATAATCTTCACATTTCTTTTTAAAAGATCTGTATACCCATGGCAGTCAGCTTTCTGTCATTATAGCAAATTTTGGAGATAATCAACCAATATAAGATAAAAGATTTACTATGACAGGTAGTTTGGGAGGTTTCACTCCATGATCAGTTGGCTCGAAGCTGTGGTGATGCAATCAAGAGGAGCAAGTAACAGAGCAAAACTGTTCACCTCCTGACAGAAAAGAAAAAGAGTATAAAAAATGCCTGGGGCCCCAGCCTGCTGGGAAGGCACATCTCTGATGTCCTAACTCTCTCCAAACAGCACAGGAGTTGAGGGGCACTCAAAGCAGCTGTAAATATAAAGTGAGGGGAAAAAAATCATTGTTTCTTCATAAAAATGTCACATGTTATGTAGAAACTATTCCTCATTCAGGGAATTTGTCTTAGCCCTTGCATTGTGAGATCCTTCCTGGGCCTGGTCTGTGCAGGCCCCTTAGAGGACACCCCGCCACCTGATGTGCCTGGTGCTGATTCTTTACTGTCAGTGTAGAGGTTGTGTCACATGCTTGTGCATACGTGCCTTTCACTGAACTGGATTAATATGGGAGGAACTGTATTACAAACAACCTCCTATCTAAAATGTCTCCCGTTTTTCTTCTTTACAAAATAAAGAGGAATTCCTGTTATCCATTACGTGACTACGTATGTCAAATTTTAATTGCCTCGATCCTTACTATTTTAAGGATTTGTTGAAAGATTTTCTCAAATCTGTGCTCTTATCTAGCAACCTGTGCAGATTAGGCATCTTCTCAGCCAAATGAGTCATACCTTTCATTACTTTAATGCTTGAAATGACAGACTGCGGTGCTCAAGAGTTATGGACTGTATAGGGTAAACCTCAGCATGTTAATCATGAAATAGGGTACAGCAGGGTGGCATGGGGAACGTGAGGGTGAGCCACCTGAAATAAAAAGGCAAAGGTTTCTGTCTGGAGTTGTAGCAGAAGCTCATGTTTCACCCTGTAGGTGCCGGGGATGTAGTCACAAACAGGGTGATTTCTTCCTTGCCTTTGGCCAGTTTGTAGACTGAGAAGAAGCAGAAGACACACCAGCAAGCGAGTCACTGCTGCTGGTGCAGCACAGACTAACAAGTTCTGGGGGAGGAAGACCAAGGCCATGAAGTCTTCAGTCAGAAGGCAGAAACTCCATTGTGGAGCAGAGCCAGGAAGGAGCTGGCAATGGGGTGAACTGGGCATGTGGCAGGCCAGGGTTTACAAATGTGGGTTTTACTCCAAGCCTAGCAGGAGACAAGACCCCCTAAAGGCATTTCATCAGGAGATTCAAAGTGTCTTGCCTTCTTACAGAGAATGGATTGAAAATAAGCCAGGTGAGAGCTGTCAGGAGATTTTGTTGTACTTGGGTGGGATGTCACAGAAGGCTACTCTGGGGTCTTTGCAAGAGTGGAGGAGGAAATGGATTGCCTAGGAATCTGGAAGCTGACCCATCCTCAGCATGGGATGAGAGGAGGAGCAGCACCACAGGATGGCCAGATGCTTTGCCTCAAAGCAGGCCAGGTGACAGATAGTACTGCTGATGGGCTCCTGTAGGAACTTGTCAGACAGACGTAATACAATGCCAGGCAGACCAGAACAAGCAATTGGATGTGGACTCATGGTACATGTCGCTCCTCAGGTGCTATGTGGTTGGTTACCTAACTTTGAATGGAGGTGTAACTGGAGCTTTTCAGTTGACTCTGAGTTTCATGGACCTATACATCATTTATGATTTTGATCTATTTACTTTATACTTAAAAAAGAAATCACAGAGGGGAAAGGACTTGTGTTCCTACCCCTAATTGAGAAGCCATGAACAGTTGATAAAGTCTATGGGTTAGTTTTTTTGTTTTGTGTTGTTTTTGATGTGGCCCCTGAGAGGTTAGCCATGCTCCAGTGGATGGCACCACACTGGATACATATACATATGCATATGCATATACATCATATACATACACATACACATACACATACACATACATATAATATACACATACACATATACACATACACACATACACATATACACATACACATACATATAATATACACATATATACACATATACACATACACATACCTATATATATACAACATATACATCATATACATCATACATATCATACACATCATACACATACACATCATAGACATAGACATCATATACATCATATACATCATATACACCATATATATCATATACATATACATACACATACATATATAGACATACACACATACAAATATATGTATATATATGTATATGCTATACAAATATACATATATATGTACAGTGTATGATACATATATAGTATGATACATGAACAGCACAAATTAGACCCAATGATAAAGTAAAAAGAGACATAAAGTTGGAGGCACAAAAGGGAGGTGGAGGTGAAGAGGAGACAGAAAGGTTGTAAGAGCCAGTGATAAAGAAAGACACCAAGGAAAGAGCTCCTTCCAAATACAACAGTGCTGACACACATCCAAACTCACAAAGATCACAGCAGCATCCATAGGACCTGCACAAGTCCAAGCCAGATATGGTCCCAGCACTGAGACGGGGAGTAGACATGAGTACCCATCCCTAACCCAGAAATTATCAACAATTGGCAATGGTTTGTAAAGGTAAAATTAGCTCTCTCCAGCGGAGTCTCACTGGGTAAGCAAACCACATAAGAGCGTCCCTGTAGCTAGCAGTAGATAGCCAACATGGAACAAACTCAGTGGTCTTTTTGGAGATGTTTTGTCTCCTAACTCCTTGGGTATTTTTACCTTACTTGTTTTTTACTCATCTAGTATGGCTTCCAGGTTTGTGTTTTTTGTATCTCATGTGTATACTGTGTGTATATATATATGGGGGGCTTGCTGGTCAGCAGAGTTGACCAAAGGGAAACATCACTTTCTGTCCAGTGTGTCACTCTCTGTCTTCAGGCCCATTTGTCACCCACACTGATTTCCAGTTTTCCTTGTTAATATGTTCAGCCTCTCATTAGTGATCTATATGCAATTTTAGGACAGTATTAGAAAGTAAAAAATTATGAAAATGAGTATTTATAAATGTCAGAAAGGAAACAACACTCCATGTATATCAAGATTCTTTTCTAGGTCGCACGGTCCCACCCCACCCTCCAAATGTATTTAAACAACCTGTATCATGATGTCACCAGTCAGGTTTGGGAAATGGCTGTGTGCTGCAGAGGCTGCCCAAGCAGGGACTTTGGTAGAACCACTGAATACCTCCCAGTTCAAAGGCTACTGAAACAGCCTATGCCCTGAAATCTTGAGGACGTAGAGATGGTTGTGGGACTGCCCAGGTTCTGCCCAATGTTCTTCTCCTTGTCACCCACCACTCATCCCCAGAGTTTTAGAGTGAACCCCACGGAGTCTTGCAATCTTCATGACATCAAGAGCATATCAGAAACAACAACAAAACTCTGTGCGGGGTGGGCAGGAGCACTTACTCTTAACTCTGGGGTCCTGGGGCAATGACCTGACCGAAGCTCAGGTTCCTCAGCACAGACAGCAGTTCTGAGGAAAGCGTGTTTGTGTGTTCAGCAGATACAGCCTACTTCCTAAGTTACTCCAAGCATCAATATACAGTAAGTACATTAATGAGCTCACCAACAAGCCCTATATGAAATCTACTGTACACAAATTACACTTGTCACAGCTTGTGAAGTGGACATGCAGGGCAGCCCTGCCCTCAGCTTCTCACCATCACAGTGGGTGGAAAGAGGGACAGGGAGAGTCATCGGCTTATGCCAGAGCCTGTGCTGGGTCCAGACAATAGCTCTTATGTAAAGATCCAAAAGCCAGAGCTTTGTGGCTAGGTAGGTAGATCCCACTCTTCAGTTTATGTTTTCCTTCCTGTGCTCTTCCTTTGAGCTGTAATGGAGCATGCTTCCCAGTAGTTAATGAGAAGTCAGAGATGAACATTGGTGGTGGACTGCAGAACACCACCTAAGTTTGGAGGGAGTATTTGATATCACTCTGTGTATAAACATAGAGACAGGAGTCAACATTTGTTGCTGTTCTGAAATAAGTGATGTGGGTTTGTGGCCACAACAGGAAACCCAGCTAAGTAATGCACACCCAGGACAATCAGCAGGACCAGACAGCAGCAGGCATAGAGGGATCCCAGTTCTCTAGTTTAAAGAGTTTCTGGTCCAATGTGATTTATGTAAGTCCTTCTCACCCTTGATTTTGAAACACAAGATCTCCCTAATCATGTTTAATCAAATGGTCATAGAAAACATAAATAACACAAATCTCTCTGTCTCGTCCCTGTCTCTCTGTGCTATGCCTCTCTCTCTCTCTCTTTTTCTGTCTCTCTCTCTCTCTCTCTCTCTCTGTGTGTGTGTGTGTGTCTCTTTCGGTCTCTCTGTGTGATTTCAAGTTGCTGTTCAAATCTTTGCCACAGCCATGAACAGTCCCCACCCCTTCCCAGAAGACTGAACATTTGTGCAAGAAGTTTTCCGGAAATATTCTAATCAGGCAAAGTGGGCATTGTGTCTTCCCAGTCAAGCATTAAACAGCACAGGTTCAACTCCTGTCTGAGCTGCTCTCAATCTTGGGTCCTCACGTCTGTGGTCTTCCATCATCCATGGAAGGAAAGATGATGTATCCTGAAGTCAAGCTGTTGGCATATCACAGGCTACAAACATGTGCACACAACACTACCTCCAGGAAGAAAAAAAAATCCCCAGGGTAGCTATGCCAAAGGGTGGGAACAAGGAAGAAAGGACGAGAAAAGATTCTGTAAGGAAACTGCCTGCCTGCATTGATTCATTGCCACCCACACATCAAGTGCAGCCACTATTTTCTTTAGAACTCTGCAGCAAGGGGTTCTGGATTCCTGAAGATTGCCTCATCGTGAGGTTAAGCTGAAAGCCACTGACTCTGTCTTCTGTGTGGCTACAAGCCAGGCCCAGGATACAGGCGCAGGGCAAGGGTCACCTCCACCATCTGTTGTCCTCTCATGATCTCATTATGCTTTTTCAAGACTGTCAGTGATGCTCAAACTGATGGAGAGGGTGACCGTGGAAAAAAGAAGACACCTAACACAAGAAAGAGGTCCTCAGAATGTGCTAGGAAATGATGGGTTTGGGGCTTCTAGAAACCCACTTCCACCTAGGCTGGCCCAGCCTCCCACAGAAATGCCCAGAAAGGCTGAAGAACTTTTTCTCTCCCATTTCTACTGTGTTTCCTTACTCTTCTTCCATGTGAGAGGAGGGACTGACCCGAAGCTCCCGGGCCTCCCCTGTGAGGCTGGAGTGCCTGGGTAGGGCATTGATTCTCCCCTGCAGGCTTGATGGAGTAGCTGTGATATTGGCTAGCAAGTCTTTTGCTCAACCCAATAGGGTCTTCGTCCTCTCCCATTGAGTAGATCTCTTGCTTTGCACTCTTGGTTTCTGTAGTCTCACCACTCTTGGTCAATCACAGTCTGAAGCAGGAAACAGAAACTCCCCTGAGTCGACAATTCATGTTCTAAACGGTGTACCACTTAAACGGGGTGACGGAACTCCTGCCATGCTGCCAATACGCTGCTTCACCCAGGATTGACTCATCTTGTGTCCAGCAGGTCCACACTGTAGCTACTACTCATCCTTAATTTCCCAGTGACCATTGTGGCCATCAGGTTGTCATTGCATGACAGTGCTTATCATCAGATTATCCCCAAGATGGCCCCAAGGGCAAGCATAATGTTGCCAGAAGGTGGAACATGTCAAAGAGACTCTAAAAAACATGTTTCCTGTAAGAAAAAAAAAGGGGAATTCTTGACTTACTAAGGAACGGAAAACCTTGTATGCAGAGGTGGCTAAGACCCGAGGTAAGGGCAAATCTTCTGTCCATGACAGCACAAAGAAAGAGAAACTGTACTTATTGTCTACTGTCTTATTAAATATTATTAACTATACCTTATCATTGGTATTCACACAGGGATGGATATATAGGGGAAAGTATTTTGCATCAATACTTCAGTACACTCTGCATTTTCAGACAGCTATGGGGGAGTGAACAGTATTTCCCATGGGGAAGTGACTGGTGTCAGAGTCAAGTTGTCAGGAGCCACCCTCTCTCCTGGCGCTGGTCCTGGCATTTTTGTGCAGGCAGGTGCATTCCTGGGTGTGGGAGACCTGTTCAGGGCATTCCTTTCACCCACGATCGAAACAATCACTCCCACTGGTCCACAGCTTCATGCTTAGACGTCTATCTCTGCTTTTCAAGGAATTACTGGATCACTTTCTTCTGATGGCTTCTTTTAAACTCTGTCCTTTTGCCACTGTGAGGACACATAGAAAACTTTACCACCACAACCAGTGTTCAGTGGATGCTTCAGTAATGCGAACAACTGAACTATGTCCCCTTCTCAAATCAGGACCATCTCCAGGAGAGACTGAATATTAGTCCCTAGGGTAGAAGGTGGGTGAATCTTTGAAACAATCTCCTTTCCTTGGGACAGACTGAGGTGGACAGTTGGAACAGGGGAGTGCTGGCACACAGAAGGGAGTTGGGGCAAAAACAGGGGTTCCACAGGCTACCTTGCAGCCTGCTCCCCATTTAGACCACACAATCTCAGTACTACTCCCACCCACCAAAGACAAGGAGTGCACGTAAAAGAGCAGTATTTGTTATTGATCCTTAAAACAGGGTAAAATCCACTGTGAAACTATTTTGCTAAAAAATGGTGCTTTTAAAGTCTATAGCCATTTCCTTCAAAAGCTCAATATTCAGCATAGTCAAGGATATCATGAAATGCACTGCAGCTCCTAGAAATAAAATTATCTAATTGAAATAGCCCAAGACTACAATGCCATTGGCACAGTGTCAGATCTGCTTTCCAACACGGTGACAAATACCCAAAATTAAAAGGAGGAAATGTTATTTGAGTTTGGGTTTGAGATTTCAGCATGTGGTCAGTTGGCCTTGTTACCTTTGGATTTCTGGTGAGGCATCAATTTCATGTGGTGAAGGTGGTCTTTCTGATATCCTCTGGGAAGCAGGAGAGCACAAGAAGAGAGAGACAGAGACCCACAGAGAGACAGAAAGAGACAGGGACAGAGATATAAAGAGGCGTTGGGTGTCAAATATTCATTTCAATTACATCATTCCTCAACAACTTAACTTCTGTTCACTAAGGTCCACCTCTCTAACCCTCTTAGGTTAGAGACTGAGACACCAACAAAGGGCTATTTGGAAGCATTCAAACTCTAAATTATAACAAAGGCTAAATGAAGGTTTGTCTTTCACCTACCAACAGCCCCTACTTCCTAGACAGCATACTGGGCATGAATGATGTGACCATCGAAGAACTTCTTGTGCTTTAAAAATGTTGTCTCTGCTTGTATCGTAAGTTTCCGTCTTAACAAATGTGAAGTTCACTAGCATAAAGCATGCTCTCACACTGTCGATCAATTATCACCATCCCCCATCTCCAGAACTTCCATCTTCCCAAATGGAAACACTGTTCCCCTTGAACACCAACTCTCCACTCTCTTTTCTCTGCCCCAGCCATCACAATTTACCTCTCCCTCCATGAGTTTCGTCACTGTGGATTTATGTGTAGGAGACCACGGTATTTGACCTTTGGTGATTGGTTTATTTCTCTGATTAGAATGTCTTCAAGATACATTTATGTTACGGCAGGTGTCAGAATCTTTCTTTTTAAAGGCTGAACAATACTCCATTGTATGCATGAACAACCTTTTGTACATCCTTTTATCTATAGGTAAACACCTGTGTCCCTGATTTAGCCACTGAAGATGATGTCCATGCACATACACGTGGACGTCTACAGAACCTCTTACTGCTTGAATGGTGTGGCCATGGACAGACAGCTGTCTGAAGACAGCTACAGTGTACTTACATATAATAAATGAATAAATATAAAAAAAAAAGAATGCATGACTGCAATACCTATAGTCAAAGAGATATTCATGTTATCTTTCTTCTGAAAACTTGGTTGTTTGAAAAATATGAATTATGTTAAGTATACATAGGCATGATGATTTTAAGTAGGTGGAGTTTCCCTTGTTCCCATGTGGAAACATGGACCTCTGCAGGTTGGCCTTGGGTCTGGTCTCACAGTCTGGGCCAATTCCCTGGCTAGGTGATGACACCACACTCTGATCAGTTCTTCCCTCTGGATCCTTGGCATTTGGTCTCTTACCAGGAAGCATTTATCTATGTGGTACTTTCTTACCCACATCATCCTGTAATGTTGTGACTAGCCTGCTCCCTAGTCTGCAGCCTCTGTGGTGTTGGAGGAGGGAAAGAGTTTCTATCACTCAGACTTTGGCCAGTTCCTTTCTCTTCCTTTCTCCACACAATTAGCTAGAGACATATCATGTGTGTTCCAGTGATGAGTTATGACATGCACCTTGTGTAGGGAAGAATGCTGGAAGGGAACATGGAATGTGGCAGACAGGAATCCCTAAACTTAAATTTTACAAAGTTTTCACTGACCTGCTTGCTAAACAAGAGAGAGTCCTGAGTGTGCAATTTGTTTTCTGAACACCATGACTCCCATTCCTAATGTCATACAGAACTATCTCTCATCACTTGCCTTGAATGTGACTAGAACTTTAGTAAACTTATTAACTCCTATTGAGTCCTACCAAGCAGCAGACATAGAGAATGCCAAGGATAAATCAGCAACTAGTTTCCCCCACTCTACTGATACCACCCTGGAATGAAACAGTAACCGTTCCATGGGTGATCCCAAAGGGACAAGCCTTGCTCTGCAGGAATGAGGAGCCTCCAGCCTTAGCAGCTCCAAGCATTTCCTTGGCTGGCTTGGAATTCTATGAAAGTAGAGTTGTTCGCTGCTCTGAGCAAAATGCTGAGTGTTCCCAGGAGACAAAAGATTTGCAACCCAAGTGCTGCCTTGCTTAGAACTGCAGTTGGAGGCCCTCCTGCATGACCCTGCCCTTGCTGGGTCTTGGGTCCTGGGCCAGCCTGTGACACTTCTTTAGAATACACAATATGTCTGTTCATGCTGCAGTTTCCATGCCTGGCTTCTGAGTAATACAGTCACCTGTGGCCCAGACCTCCCTACCACTGAATGCCAGGTGGCCTCTTGACAGGGAAAAGGAGGTACAGGTGCATTGTTAGCATATTTTCCAGAACAATTACTTTTATCAGCCTGGCTTTCTTGTCCCAGAATGCAGTCCTTGGCAGGAAGTCACACATCTGTTGACTTTACAAGTAAGATAAACAAACCTCCCTTGACACACAGGACAGCGGGATCTGTGATTTCTCTCCACCCACAGGGAGCAGGGCAGTTGAAGTCCAGGGAGTAAAGGGTTGGGTTTGAAATATATGAAGCAAAAGTCAGGCTTAGCTTTCTAACAAGATGCCCCTTTGTAGCCAGGAAGGTGTGGACCTCCTCTGCCTCACCCAGGGGGAACTCCAGCCAGGGAGGAAGGTACTCATAGAAAGGGTTGGCCCACTGCCTAGGAGCACACTATGAGCTTGAATGGTCTGTTTCAAATGGATCCTATCTCCTGCATGAAGTGATTATCTGTGAACTTGAGAGACAACAGAAACATTTTTTTCTAGCTGTGCAATTGATCATGCAAAACTAAGCTTAGGTATATTATCACTAAAAATAGCTTTTTTCCCCTCTCTAGTATCATTTGAAGCCTGTTTAATGAAAATCCAAAGTAGCCCTCTGCTGCTCCCAGATGAAAACTAGGGCTGTCACCCCGTTTGTTGGTCATTAGTAACAGAAAATCCCACCAACACCTTAAGAAATAAAAGCAATGCCAACCAGGACGATGGTACTCAGGGCAGATGGCACCAGAGCACTGTCTCCTTTGTAACCCAGCCTGGCCTTTGCCAGTGTCCCGTGATGCCAAGAGCTTGTGTTTTGTTTCATTTTTAGCTCTCTGTTCTCTCAGTCAGGCTCTAGGTTCTGGTTTGTTTGAGGGACAGCAGGAAGGAAGAGATGTAAGGAAAGAGTGATTGATACCCATGTGGTACTGTCCTAAAACAGTTCCAGGGACCACAGACCCAGTGGAGTTGATTCTCCTGTGGGCATTTTCATGTATTTAATGGGATCAAAAATAACAGTTTGAAGGCCATGAAGGTTTGCTCATAATTACCAAAATGAAAATAGTACATTTTTTCTCAGAATAATTCCAATAGTCAATAATTTGGATTTCTCTCACAGCAGAAAAACTAGTCTATAGATAACAAGCATCCACAGTATTACATGGTGGAAGAACAGAGCACAGTTCGTGCTCTGCCTCTGTGGAGTGTACCTGCCCTTCTCTTCCTCACCTCACAGCTACTTTTGCTTCTGTGGGTGCTGGCTCCTCAGGCATCTGAGGCTGGGCCTCATGGAGAGAATGAGCCTTACATCCCTCCTACATGGGTGGGTAAGATCTGCAGGTCATCAAACCCAAAGGAATGGGGTAACATCCTCATTTCTACCGGAAGGAAGGAGTCTCACTCAGTGTCATACCCTAGAGCACAAGTTCTCCTATGCTAGTGGGATAAAAGACACTGCTGCTCTGAGCAAAATGCTGGGTGTTCCCAGGAGACAAGTGATTTGCAGCCCAAGTGCTGCCTTGCTTAGAACTGCAGTTGGAGGCCCTCCTGCATGACCCTGCCATTGTTGGGTCTTGGGTCCGGGCCAACCCGTGACACTTCTTTAGAATACACAATATGTCTGTTCATGCTGCAGTTTCTATGCCGGGCTTCTGAGCAATACAGTCACCTGTGCCCTGTGTACCTTCTTTTCAGTAACAGAAACCTTGACTAAGAGAGTGTCTGAAGCTTAATCAGTCTGCAGCTCTTTTGTTTTGTTTTTAAGGACAATGTGTTAAAGGTTCTGAGTAACTGTTTCTAATGAATTCCCTACAGTAGTGGGGTTGGAGAGATGACTCAGCAGTAAAGGGGACTTGATGCTCTTACAGAAGACCGGTGTTCAGTTCCTAGGACCCATGTCAGGCAGCTTGCAGCCACCTGTGACTAAGATCTGATGTCACCTCCTGGCTTCTAGGAGCACTTGCATGAAAATACAAGTATCCATGTGACATATACAAATGAAGCTTACAGTGGGGTTGGAAAGAGCTGTCATGATCAAAATTCCAGGAATATATATTTGTTGTTTTGACTTTTCTGTTACTGGGCTTTGCTAAATTTCTCACACTAAAACCCAAGGAAATAACTGACACTGGTTTAAATTAGATTCACTACTCTCAGCTGTCTGCCGGGTCTCCAGATCAGACTCCTGGAGTTTGCCAGCTGTCTGCTGGGTCTCTGGGTCAGCAATACTCAAAGGACCCTGGGTGAAACTGCCTTTGGCAGAGCCCTTGAAGTGCTCCAGGACACACTGTATCCAAACTTCATCTGAGTTGGGAAACAGGACAGTGGCTTTCTCAGACAGAGAGTGGTGCCTACTATCTTCCCATCTAGTGCCTAGACAAGTTACTGGTAGGTATACTTGTCCAAAGAGGTTCCTTGACCAAAGTCCTCAGGATATAGGCATAGCCTACAGCTGTTCTCTGCTAATGTCATTGTAGGGCCTTCCTATCTGTTGTTTCTGGGTGGGAGGGGGCATTTTCTGGAGAACAATTCTAGAAGTAGGTGTCTGCCTTTTCTATAATCCATAATACTAGCCCCAGTAACTCTAGGACAGGAATTTTCAACAGGTGGCTTTTGGTGGGTCAATGACGCTTTCATGGGGGGGTCACATATTTACATTACAATTCATGACAGTTATAAAATAGCAACAAAATAATTTTATGGTTGGGGTTGCTACAACATGAGGAACTGCAATAAAGGTCGCAGCATTAGGAAGGTTGAGAACCACTGCTCTGATCGCATTCTCTGCTTTAATTCTGAATGTACCAGGTACATGGTGAAGACTTAGGATTTGTGGATAGCTGTGTGATATTTTGCTGGCATGTCCATCTGGGTGTCTTACCACTGTCCTCATTAATCATGTCATCCGTCTGTGAACACGTGATATGTCCTCTACAGAGCTGCCTGTACTTGAGTCACGAGGTCCCATGCTGTTCCCCCTGGAACTTTGCCACTTTCTGGTCAGCTCACACTGTCTTCTGTGAGTTGCTCTCACGGGATTCCCTGAGAAGCCTTGCCAGTTGCGGATTCCCATCAGAGTATTGTAGCTAGCACACTCTCTTCTGAATCAATGGGAGCTAACGATGCCTTTGATCTCCCTGAATGAATTCAAAGTGTGTCTTCCTTTCCTGTGTGAGCTGCATACTGAGTGTCATGGCACTCCTGAGGTATCCGGCCACAGACGTGCCCACTCTTGGAGAACTGGAACTCTTTCTGTAATCTTTAACGTACTCTTCCGTGTAGCTATGCCATCTGTAGAGAACTGAAAGAATATTGAAGGGCTTAAACTTGGAAACTGAGAGCGAGGGTCTTCTGTTCTCTGGTTTTCACTGGTCGGTTGGGACAAGGTGCTCTTTCAGGCAGATCCACAGCGATCAGATTTCTGGTTGGGGTGGAGAGTGCAGAACACTCTGTAAGGGTCATGGACACCTTCTATATCTCACTGAGCACATTCAGATTTCCTTTCAACTTGTTACCATTTCTTCTTGGAAGGGGGAAACTCAACTTGTTGACTCTTTGGTTACAAGTTGGATAGTCTCATAAGTCACTGCATAAATTTTCCCTTCTGCCTGTGTGAACCAGCACAGCCTGATTTATGAGCATTCATCCCAGTACTCCATAGCTACTTCCTGATTACACTGAAGTCTTCATCTAGCTCCTTCTGATGTCCCTATTGCCCCTGTTCCAAAGGAGGTAAGAGGGAAAACAGTTATCACTCCCCTGCCTGCACCAGCCACGCCCCATGGCCTCTGTCTCTGCTCTACCCTTTCCTGAGCAGTTTGAGGACCAGCTCTTTAGCATCTTCACTTTGTTTGCTGTCGTGTACCAGAATAGCACCAGCTCTGTCTCTTCCTCCGTCCTTCCTTCAATCCCATGCTTTCCCCCACTTGCTGGCTTCATTAGCTCAAAAGAAAGAAAACATACTCACTTCCTGCTCTTGGCCAGGTTTCCAAAATAGCTAAACTTCCCTCACTTTCAAAGAGACTAGTTCCCTGTGACTTCGGGAGCTCAGATGTTCAACATCAGGGGCTTCTTAAGCTTTGTTTGACCTTTCCTGGAGATCTTGCGATGTCACAGCAGGCAACCTCATGGACCAAGGGACAAGTGTTTTGTCATCTGCTTCCTGTTGTCCCGGCAGCTTGGGCGGCACGGAGGTGTGGTTGGAGAGACCTCTGCTAAGGTCCGATATGAATTCAGACTCATGTTCAGGACACCACAGAAGGAAGTGCTCTGCACATTTCCACAGTAAGCATCTTTGTTAGGATCTGGCGAGGGCAGTTTGGAATCTGATGGAAAATGTCATCCTTCTCTTTGACCTTCTCCTCCCCAGGAGTCTCATCCCAGGCTCTCCTACACATTGACCAGCGTTACTTATTAGCAAGCACCATAATGTCCTCTGTGGGGCTCCTTACTTGAGGGTAAGTCTAGTCTGCCATTTAGCTGCACTTTCACTGTGCCGCAGAACCTCAGTTTTCCACCATAAAACAGGGACACCATTTTCCATCTCAAGCATTTTTAATATCTAAAATGATTCACACACCATGTTTGGGGGTCATGATTGCTAAAATAATAGACTTCAGTGCATTGCTACTGTTACTGTTCTTAAAGTGAATATTGTGGTTGGGTGTGCATGAACATGACCCTGATATGTTCATGTAATGGTGGCTTGGTCCCTATTCTGGTGGTGTTGGGTCTGGGGAGCCTTTAAGAAGTGGAACCCGATGGGAGTGCTTAGGATACCAGGAATCATCAGGTAGTTCTCATGAGACCCTAGTTCGCACCCACGAGAGCAAGTTGGTTCAGAAGAATGAGCCCGATTCTGAACTGGGTCCTGACTCCCTAACCATGTGCCTTTTCCTTCACAATCCCTCTTACTGTGATTCCCATAAACTCTGTCTTAGTCAGGGTTTCTATTCCTGCACAAACATCATGACCACAAAGCAAGTTGGGGAGGAAAGGGTTTGTTGAGCTTATACTTCCATGTTGCAGTTCATCACTAAAAGAAGTCAGGACTGGAACTCAAGCAGGTCAGGAAGCAGGAGCTGATGCAGAGGCCATGGAGGGATGTTTCTTACTGGCTTGCTTTCCCTGGCCTGCTCAGCCTGCTCTCTTATAGAACCCAAGATTACCAGCCCAAAGGTGGTACCTCTCACAAGGGGCCCTCCTCCCTGAACACTAATTGAGAAAATGCCTCACAGTTGGATCTCATGGAGGCACTTCCCCAACTGAAACTCCTTTCTCTGTGATACTCCAGCCTGTGTCAAGTTAACACTCAAAACCAGCCAGTACAATGTGGATACAGCCATCATTATAGTCATTGCCATTGATATAAAAACACAGCTGTTGACAGACACAGATAGCAATATTCATCAGTGATCTTCTGTCTCCACAGAACCCATTTGTGATGGCTATTTCTGATTGGCAACTTGACTACATTTGGAATAAATTACAATCCAGAAATGGAGGACACACCTGTGATCCAGATCTTGTGGTATAGGGGCCTTGAAAAGACTAGGCCCAGGCAAGGTGGTGCACACCTTTATTCCCAGGAGATGGAGGCAAGCAGGTCTCAGAGTTCAAGGCCAGCCTGGCTCAGAGCAAGTTCCAAGTAAAGAATAGTTTAGGTCCAGGCCATACCTTCTGCTGGAGGCCTTCATAAGGACAATGGAAAAAGAAGGCCTCCTTCTTCTTTGCCTGCTTGCACTTGCCAGCACATCTGTTGGAATCTACTTCTTCAGGATTCCAGCTTATACAGAAGACCAGCTGAAACAACTAGCTTCAGGGGACTGAGCTACTACTAGATTCTTGGCCTTCCCATTCACAGCTGCCTGTTGTTGGGTTAGATGGACTGCAGATAGTGAGTCATTACAATAAAATCCCTTAATATATAGAGACATTCCAGAAGTTCTGTGACTCTAGAGAACCCTGACTAATGCACCATTCAATTAAAAGATGTGCAAAAATGAGACCTTCTACTCACTAGAGGTAACTTCTCACGTTCCCAGCATCTCTCATCACTGTCCCAGGCTATGTGCACATCATATCATATCACTCTGGTGCTGGCTGGAAGTGGTGGGCACCCTCATGTGCACACAGATGGTCTGGTTCATACTACTCTGGTTTTGTCAGCTGTTTCGGGCTGACTTCACAGGCTCACGTCATGGGATGGTTAAAGCATGGAGTCCTGCAGGAGGCAGACCCAGGCATTCCCATGAACTTGGTGCTGTCTTAGGTTTCAGATCATTTTTACAGACATGTTACTACTCCCATTTTTGGTACAAGCATTGGCCTACGTTTTTCCAGGCATTTATCATAAATCCTACTTAACTCTGCTGGCCTTCCCAAGCTTGCCAGTCTTGCCTGGACTTTAGCCTGGTATGTTCAACCTTCTGAAACTCATTTTGATTTTTGAACATAAGCATTAAAGGGAAACCATTGAGGGCTTTTAAAAAATAGCATTCACAAGACTGTGATAAGAGGTCATGACCAAACAAGTTTAGAAAAGAATGTTTAAAGGTTATGGTGGTAAGGGTTAGAGTCTATAAGGAGAGAATGACAGTACTGTGGCTGGAGCAGCAGAGGAAGGCTCATATCTTGATCTGCAAGTAGGAGGTAGGAATCACACTGGGAATGCCATGAGTCTTTTGAAACCTCAACACTCACCTCCAGTGACACACCTCCTCTAAGGAGGCCACACCTCTTAGTCCTTGCCAAATAGTTCTAACAATTGAGGACCAGGTATTCAAGCACATAAGCTTGCGGGAGGTCATTATCATTCAAACCACCACATTCCATTCCCTGGCTCTATAGTCTTATGGCCATATTATAATGTAAAATGTATGTAATGCAACTTTAAAAGTCCCTGAGTCTTTCACAGTCTCTCAAGGAAGCATACAATGGCATAAAATATACATATTAATTATTATTCCAAAAAGAAGGAACCAGGACATACTAAGGAAATACTGGGCCAAAGCAAGATTGAAACCTAGCAAATCCTGTTACTCTATGTGTGATGTCAAAGGGCTTAGATGGCTCCTTCCAGCTTAACTGACTGCAACACCTCTCTCTCTCTCTCTCTCTCTCTCTCTCTCTGTCTGTCTGCTTCTGTATGTGGCCTTGCTCAGCCAGCTTCCCAGGGCTCTGATATCTCCAACATCTTGGGGTCTCCAATATAATCCAAGCTCTACTGTCACAGCTTCATATAACAGCCTCTCCCAGCAATCATGCAGGGACTCTCTTGCCAAACACAGGACCTCAGAGGTGCCCTTTAACCCCAGAACAAGATCCCACAGCTCCTATACTCCTATATCCTTTGTGACTCTAAAGTCAGAACCACATGGCCAATGCTGACAAGTTCATCTGCCTTCTTGGGATGGAGCTTCCTTCCTTGAGTTACACTCATAGCAAGTTTTCCTTTATTGTTGCACTTTCAAAGCAGAAAGATTTCTTTTAAACCATTCTCTTTCACAAGTTAGAAGCTTAGCTGGATACAGTCTTGCCCTGAGAGCACCTTGCCCCCTATTTTCATTTCAAATCAGAGCACCACCCCAACTCCCCTCTGTATTTCAGGACAAGCCTCCGCTCTAACATTAAATTTTCTAAAACTCTTTTTCTTTTCAAAGTGTACATTTTGTATTTCTTTTGTCTTATTTGCTATTTTTTTTTGACAGAGTTTTCTTGAAATCTTCTCCACCAAAGAAATTAGTCCATTACTTTTCAATTCAGGTTCAGGACAATTCTTAAGACAAAGGCAGAAGGTAACCAGATTCTTTGCCAAATGTTACAGGAAGGTCCTCTAGTATAGCTGCTTTAAAGTCCTTGCTTCCTGAGCCCCCACAATCCACAATGCTGACACTACTGTCTTCAAGGCTCCTACTAGAATGGCCCATTAAACTCTGCTTACAGCTTTCAACCACGTTTCCAGTTCAAAGTTCCAAAGTCTTCTACATTCCTCCAAAAATCACATGGTTAGGCCTATTGAAGCAATATGCCAGTCCCAGGTACCAATTTCTCTATTAATTAGAGTGTTTAATGCTATGATTAGACACCATGATATGTTTCTATAATAGGGCAACTTATAAAGGAAAGCACTTAATTGGACTTATGGTTCCAGAGGATTTTTCTATGATGACGGATTAAAATCTTAGCAATAGGTGGTTGGCTCAGGAGCTGAGAGCTCACACCTTGATCCATAAGCAAGAGGCAGAGAAGGGACACACTGAGAATGGTGTCTTTTGAAACGTCAAAACTCACTCCTAGTGACACACCTCTTCCATCAAATCCATACCTCCTAGTCCTTCCCAAATAGTTCCAACAACTGAGGATCAGGTATTCAAACAGATGAACCTCTGGGCTCCATTATCATTCGAACTACCACAATTCTCCAGCCTTACCCAGAGTTTCACAATACATCTCCCTCATAGTCTATACTCTTGACATCAATTTAGATAATTGTTCGAAGGCCATGATTGTGATCACCTGTTCTGCTCCAGAGTCCATTCTAATTAGAGTAAATCAATTCCCTGCCTATGGTGGCCTTCCATGCAGAGAGACTGTATCATTATCTCACATTAGCATTAGAAATGCCAAGGATCCCTGGTTATAGAAGGAGCCACATAAACTCTCACTGTGTGCTGTGACACAGGAGCTCTCACTGTGTGCTGTGGTGCAGCATTTGTGGTACTGCGTTTAAACCCTCTGCTTTAATCTCATCACACTCCTCAACACAAGCACAAAACCTGCAAGTATGACTTTGCTTGAAGAAAAAGTGGTATTGGATGGAAGGGGAAGCCTTCCTTGCAAAGGGGACATATGATCTTTAAATAGTATGTGAAACACCTGGGTGAGGAGGGAAAGAGTGCGTATCAGGTAAGATGCCCCAAAGAGTGTAACTGTTATATCAGATTCCATAGATGCCACATGAGGACCTGAAATTTTTTTCTGATTCCTTTCATAGTACAAACAAGTGACACATTGAACCAGGGAGCTTTCTCCCACAGAAGTCTATCTGTCCTGTGCATTATAGAATATTTAGAAAGATCTCTGGTCCCTAGCTATTACGAGCCAAGAACACCCCCACCGTGATTATGACTGCCCAAAATATCCCTAGACATTTCCAAATGTCAACCACTCCTCACACTCCACACCAGCAAAAGGAAACTATTGGCTTACAGGTTGAGGTGGGATAGACCCGGAAAATGAATGTATACCAACCATTTCCTGCCGTGTCATCAGTGTGAAGCTGTCTCAACAGTCTCTTGTAGCATGCCATTCCACAGACCCTTCTCCTTCCAGCCTCCTCCCAACGGTAAATCTTCCTTTCTTTTGCTGAACCTGTTCCAGAAGTTATGTGCCAGATCACAGAGTCATCTGCCCTTGACAATTGCCCCTTTGATTCCTCTGAGGGGGAGGGTGGGTTGTCCTGTCCTGTCTGAAAGGCTTCTTGGTTCTCTGTGATCTCCCTAGTGTGTGGATTGCAAAACACAGGAATAGACAGAGCTGAGACAATAGGCAGGCTCATTAGCAAGGCCTTTGAAGTGGGCAAGGAAAGCATGGAAGGCACCTCTCACCTCTCTTCTCTTTTCTACTTCTCACTCTTCCAGTCTCTCTCCCAGAACCCAATGGTGGCAACTGGCAAAGGCTGAAGAGGAAAGTCATGTGGCTTCAGAAGCTTCTTGGGTGGAGCAAAAGCCCAGGGGACAGAAGAATAGGCCTCCCTTGGAGAGAAACTGAGGGTTAGGGATTCAAAGCTCATGCTACTATGGGGTTGATCAGACAGGAGCCTGGCCAGGGTGTAGAATGAAGAAGCTAGCCAGAAGCCGGAGGTCAGCCTTCCATATAATGTGTGGCCTCAGAGTGAGGCCAGCAGTTAAAGAATTAAAACTTAGGCTGCCACCAAACTTCCCTGTGGTCCCCCAGACAGGCGAAATGTCTAAGAGTCAAGAGGGAGTCAACGCATCATCTCAATCGCCACTCACCAATTCAAGGCCACAGGTAACTGAGAACTCTGCAATCACAGCTCACAGTGCTGCCAGCTGCTAACTTCCTAGCATGGACACCACGAAGTGTCACACTGCTGGACAGTTTAGAGTGCAGGGGAGAATCACTGGCCATTAGAATCAGAAAATACCAATTGTGATAGCTAGAGTACTAAAAGTCTTCTTCTTCTGCTGCTGCTGTGTGTGCATTTGTGTGTCTGTGTGTCTCTTTGTGTGCATGTATGTGTGTGTATGTGTATGTGTGTGTGCGTGTATGTGTGCATGTGTGTATGTGTGTGTGGCTGTGTGTGTATGTGTATGTGTGTGTGCATGTGTGTGTGTATGTGTGTGTGTGTGTGTGTGTATGCATATCTTCAAACAAATTGGAGATTTCTCAATGCCCATTCTTACCTTGCCTGCTTTTCTGAGATGTATGGATTCCTTCAAGGAGTCCACATGTGCTCCAGGATATGTGCAATTAAAAAATGTCATTTGCTGTACCTTCCACATATCTATGAACCCTCTCTATGCAAATGTGGGTATGTAAGTCAAATTGGTCTGAAGAGGTCCTGGCTGCCTGTCAAAACTTTTACTGTGTTTCCAACAGATCTCTGAGAACAAGACACTACAGTCAGCTCCTTCAGGGTTGCTGGGGAGTCTCAAGAAGGAGGGTACAAAGGATGGCCTCAAGGTGTGTTGCTTCATACAACATAAAGTCTCTCTTCCAGTACGTTGCCTCATACAACATAAATTCTCTCTTCCAGTATGAGCGAGTCAGCAGACAAGAGATCTAGAAGGAGCTATAGGTTAAAACCTTAAGGCCCTTGCTCCCTGTTTATGGGAATGTAAACCCTGCAAGTCTCCAGGTAAAGGCTGTCACCCATGTTCACAAGGACATTAATACTAATAGGCAAGAGGTGGAAGCATAGTGCTCGCCACTGTTGAGGGGTGAGCTGAATGTGGTACGCCCATGCAGGGGAACATTACTCAACCCAGAAAAGGAAGAAAATTCTGACAAATGCTGTATCATGATGAACTCTGATGTTTAAGTACTAATGTTCCTCCCATTCATGTCAGGCACCTAAAAAGGTCTAATTTATGGAGATAGGGATTCAATGATCTGGGAAGGAGGAATGGGGAGCCAGCGTTTAATAAGTCCAGAGTTTCAGTTTGGAAGGATGAAAATTCTCTGGAGATGGTAGTGGTGGGTGCCCTCCACCATCCTTGTGCTCAGAACTGCTCCCATGATGTGAATGTGTACTAAACCATAGTTTAAAAACTAAAACTTTAGGGCTGTGTTCACAGACCCCACACAGCTCTGCCCAGTGTAAAATCCACCCTGATAGAGTGGAAGTTATCCGGTGTAAGCACTGGAGGGGTCTCCATGCAGGTAGGCCCCTGAGGCAGATGATAGCAGAGTCAAGCACTGTCAAGTGTGTTTCTGAGCCAGGAAGAGCAGCACAGATGCTGACAATGAGAATCAACTTTTTCAGGATTTCCTCAGGAATGAGTTTCTGTTGCTCTGGCTTCTCTTCTCAGATTTTCCTGCCATGGAGACATTCGCTTCTCTCTCCCCTTCCCTGAACCAAGGCTTACAAGGGTTTAGTGAGGAACCCTGAGAGAAAGGGAAAAGTATGAAGAACCATTGATTCAGTGATCTGAACAGCTGCTTATTGTGTGGAATACACATTAAGATTCAAGTAATAAGTATTGTACACAGACCTCCATATTTCCTTTGTGGATCCCCAGCGGTTGCTATACACATTTCCTGTCATTACTTATTCTCGTATCTAAATCTATAGACAGCCCTTGGTGTCTATAGGAAAGACGTTTCAGGATCCCTGAGGATACCAAAATCCACAGGCAGTCAAGTCACATATAAAATGGTGTGATATTTATATAACACGAACACTCATCTTCCCATACAACAAAAATCTCATATAATACCTAACAAAATGTCAATTCTATACAGTTGTTAGTCCTATTGTTTAGACAATAATACCAACAAAACTAAATTCTATTTGTTCAAAACAGATCAAAATGTGCGTTTTGATCTTAGGGTTGTAGAATCTAAGTATTTGGAAACTGGAAGAGTAGAGCATTGACTATGTACACAAACACACAAGCACACACATGCACCTGAACACACACACATACACTCTCTCATTCTCACACACACATACATAGGCATCCAAACATGCACACATGTACACATACATACACATACATGTACACACATACACGCACACTCAAGCACACACATCCCTCATTTATCACCTCCCTGTATTCCCCAGTCTTTCATTAGCTTTCACAACCTCACCACCTTTAAGAGAACGGCTGATCCTGCAATTTGGGTTTACCTGGTACTTTCTCATGACTGAACTGAAATTATTCATGCTTGGCAGGAATCCCACGGGGATGCAATGGAGCAGCCCTCTCTGTGCCCATCCTCTGATGCTGTGACATGACTCCAGAGTCTTCCTTCTTCCTCCACTGTAAACGCGCTATGCTCTTCTGAAAAGCCTCTTGTGAAATGCTTCAAGAATGGCAAATTCCCCGACCTTCGTCTATTGCTCAAACATAAGTTTTAGTAGCTGCTGATGGGTCCTAAATGAGTTATATAGTGATAATAAGGCTGCTGAGTAGAGATTTTCTACTTCCTTTAACTTTTGACAGGTGCCATTTTTTCTATAGAGAACTCTGGCCTTCACACACACATGCATGTATGTATGTGTGTATGTATGTATCTATGTATGTATAGACATAGACATAGATATATTCATATTCTTAGGTGCATTCAGCAAGCTATGTGGGTTGTCACTTCGTGTGCTGCAATCTGCTTTGGCCATCAGCAGCCATTCATTTGGTGCTTATGTTCTTTCCATGTGTCCCCACCTGGAATACATCAAATTCTGATTTAAAAAAAAAAAAATATATATATATATATATATATATGCCCAGTCCTACTTGGATGGCTCTAATTCCCACCCGGAAGCAAACATTTCTCCAAGACACATCCTCAGGCACCTTCCTGGGCACTGGAGAACCCCCCTCTGTGTAGCATAGACCATTCTCCAGGCCATAGACTTGGACAGCATGTGTTGAGGGCTGAGACAATTGATATTGTGTGTGTCTTAGCAATGAAAGATGTGGTTCCAAGACTAGGTGATGAGTTTCCACTCCCATCATCAACTTAAAAGATTTCTACCATATATATCAATGTCCAGAAAAGCTCCAGACCCATTGTATTTAGTACATTTACCTATTTTTTGAGCCTCTTAATTTACTTACTAATGTAACCAGTACTATTAGTTCCTCAGCGTCCCATGCTCCTCTCCTCCTTACTTTTCTGAGCCGCCAACCAGTGAGTCTCAGGGTCTGTGACTTCCCTTGCCTGGATTGCCACACTGAACTCTTCGAACACATATTTTTATTATAAGTTTAATTTATTATTAACAGTAAATCTGTATGTGTATGGTGTGTGTGAGTGTGTGTGTGTGTGTGTGTGTGTGTATGTGAGAGAGAGAGAGAGAGAGAGAGAGAGAGAGAGAGAGAGAGAGTGTGTGTGTGTGTGTGTGTGAGTGATTTGGAGTCAGGGGTGCACACACCTGCCGTGGCCTGCATTAGGAGGCGGGAGAGCAAGTTTCTGGACTCGGGTCTCTCCTTCCACCATGGAATCAAGCTGGGATCAAGCTCAAGTTTTCGGGGGTTTGAGCAACAAGCAGTTTTCCCTGCTGACTCATCTCACCGGGCACTAATATGCATTTTTTTAATTCGATATATTTTTTTTTTACATTTCCAATGGTTTGCATTTTTAAACAAAGTAAAAGAAAGAATGGGAGGGAAGAAATTTTCAGGTGAGCACAGTGACTACGTTTCCAACAACAAAAAAATTTTTGTGAACCTGAAAAGTAGAAAAAGCCTAGACCTAAATCTGAGGAGTCGGAGGGAGAGAAGACAACACTTTGTTAGATTAAGTTATTGCTTCTAGTAATTTTCCACATCGGCTACTGAAACTAAAATAAACAGAATTTTCCGGTTTTTGAATTGTTTGGCAGTAACCATAAAATTGGTCAAAGATTTATTACTAACTTATCAGGGGGAAAGTCTTTTCTGCTTTCCGTGTAGGACGAGGCCAAGCCGAACGGAGGAGGCCCCACTCCAGTGACAAATGAACCCCGTGCATTTTGACATAATTAGCTCTCATTCCTTTTATTGCCACAGCTGAATGGAGGGTGAGCGGTCTCACAGCTCAGCCAGCAGCCTCCTCTGTGGGGGAAGGAACAAGATGCAGGCGTCATCACCGGGCCTCCACGGAAGTGACAGGAGGCATTCTCTTCTTATCTCGGGCCCACGAGCAAGCCTTTCAGAAGTGGGAGAGGCGCAGGAGTGTCTGGTGATCTGCAGCAGTTGCTTCTGGCTGCGTCATTGCCCAGTTCCAAGAATGTCCAAGCGAGAGGCTCAGCTTGAAGGAATCTGTCTCGCCCATAATTCAAATCCTTTAACTCCTCTGAAGGGATGCGGCCAGCATTTGCTTTTTAATTAGAATGTGAGCACAATTCGGTGTATTTTTAAACTTCACAGCTTTTCTTGTTTACTTTGGACAGGTCTGCATTAGTTTTTAATTTTCCCCACCCACATTTGTGGCTACTTGAGCAAACCTCCATTCAGCTGGACTCCTTTCTCAAATGGTGGCTGTCCACCCTTTTGACAATACACAGGGCACTGTCATCTCCACGCATGTTGGCTGTCCTGGGGACACATGCATCACTGGACTGGGCATTCCTGTAGTGTGATTCTGGTGAGTTATGCTGGTGAGGTCTCTGCAACCTTGTCAGCAAAATTTTTCTCTTTGCTGACCATAGGCTAGGCCAGGAATGCCTCAAGTCTGTATGTTTCTTAGCCAGCCTGTTGCATCATAAGGGGCCCTTCAAAGGGCCTCTTGGAGTAAACAGAAGACGAGACAAGCAGGGTTCATACACTAGTGTGACTCTCCACTAACATGTGACCTGAGTTCAGTCACCAGAAAAAGGGGAGACACTCAGGCCCAAATGTTGTCCTTGTCTTCCTCACCCTAATCCTTCACCTACCCCCGAACCACCATGAATTTGCTGAGTTCTGAATGCCTTCCCTGGTGGCGTGTGACCTTGCTGTGCCCTGCTCTCTGAAGGTCTGAGTCACCACTGCTGCAAAGGAGTCAGAGAGCTCCTTGTAGACACAAGGGAACAGATAGCACCTTTTAAAAGCCACTGAATCAATGTCAGTTGTAGCTTAGGACATGTCAGGGCTGTAGGAACGGAATAAAATTCTATAGGGTGTGAACCGGGCACAGAACAATGGAAAGAGAGGCCGGTGTGTTTATGATTAATAAGAAAAATCACGGGCTTTATTTATCCTGGCGGTGGGCCAGCTCGTGGGCTGCAGATAGGTGTGTGAGGCCCTTTGTTGTGGAAGGCAGCATGGCTGTAAGTACGTAGGAAGAACCTTCTTCCTTTGACCAGGAGAGGCAGCAAGAGTGAGAGAGAAAGTCAGTGTTTTGTGTTGCTTTGCATTTTCTCCTGTAGTGAAAGCAGCAAGCCTTGCTAGTGTTTAAGTTTCCAACACCACCAGCCAAAGCTCTCATACAAAGTCAGAGGTCTGGGAAAGATCTGGCACCCCATCTTACTGCTATTCTGCAACACAGCGATCCCCGGAAAGCCCCACGTGATTGAACAAGGAAGACCTGAAGCTCAGCAAGTGTCTACACCGCACTTCACAGAGAGCCCTGAGGATCCCTGTCTCACCACCACCACCAGATAAACGACAAGACAGCTGGTTAAATACAGAATCGAAGCTGGGTCTTCACACTATAAGATGTTGCTCTGTTTCCTCTGTGACTCCTGGGTTTGCTTGCTCTAAAGCAGACGCCACAAGATCCAGTGACTCTTGGATCCAGGTCAGAGGCAACTGAAAGGCCATCAGGAAGTAGGGTGAGGCTCCCCGGGTGTGAAGAGGCAGGATAAACTTTGAGCTCCCACGTATTGGCATCTTGCACAGCACAGGCCCAGGATGGTTGGGTTCTATTACCTTTTAGAGAAGCCAGGAGCACTGAATGCTAGACGTTTTTCTAACTGTGTTTGTGTTGGCAGCAGATTTAGCTTGCATTTCAGTTATGTACCTGGGAACAGCATTTGGTTTTCAGGTCATGACCTTCGCCGTGTGGCATCTCTGGAGCAATCCCAGGGACAGAGTCTGAGGGTGGAGGAGTGCCTCAAATAGTGCTAAAGCAGGGACAAGCATTGGGAAGGGCAGGACCTGAATAAAGTTGAAGTGGTTATCCCTCTAGAGGGTTCTGGAGGAAGGCATGTGCTAAAGTGAAGGGGAATATGGCCAAGTGTGTGATACATGCCTTTAGTTCTAGCACTCAGGAGGCAGAGGCAGGCATATCCCTGTGAGTTCAAGGCCAGACTGATCTGCATAGCAAATTCCAAGCCAGCCAGGGATATATAATGGAACCTTGTCTCAAAACAAAAACTGAACAGACAAGAAAACAAAAGTAAAAGGGAGTGATACAAGAGAAGAAATGACTGGGCATGGCTGAATATATAACCTAAAATGTCTGGGCATTCAATGAAAATAAAAACCAAACCAATCAAACAAAACAAAGAAGCAAAGACAAAATGGGAGAAACACAAAGCTCCAGTCATAGTTACTACATGCCGCATGAAGAGCACTATATAAAACCTGAGAGATGGGTAAAGCCATTTTTTTGTAGAATTTATTGGTTTTTTTATTAGATATTTTCTTTATTTACATTTTAAATGTTATCCCCTTTCCCAGTCCCCCCTACCTTCCAGAAACCCCCTATCCCATCCCTCCCCCTGCTTCTATGAGGGTGTTCAATGCTACCTTCCCAGGGGATTTTAATTAGGAGAGAGTCTGCCTAGCTAGAGCCTATTACCTAAGCTGGGTAAACCAATCTCGACCAGAAAAACAGAGTCCCACACTGTATCAATGCCACACTCCCTTGAGTGCTCTCTCAGACCTTGTTCAATCAATTCTAACAGCTATAAGCCAGAGTTCTTACCCACCTATAAACAGAGGGTATAACATTCAGATGAAAGGAAAAAGGCCAGGGGCAGTGTCTCACCGTTGTGAGGTCAGCACCTAGAAGATGAAGAAGAAGAAGAAGAAGAAGAAGAAGAAGAAGAAGAAGAAGAAGAAGAAGAAGAAGAAGAAGAAGAAGAAGAAGGAGGAGGAGGAGGAGGAGGAGGAGGAGGAGGAGGAGGAGGAGGAGGAGGAGGAGGAGGAGGAAGAGGAGGAGGAAGAGGAGGAGGAAGAGGAGGGGGAGGAGGACTAGGAGGACTAGAAGGATGGATGAAAAAGGAGAAGGATGAAAAAGGAGGAGAAGGAGGAAAAGGAGGAGGAGGAGGAAAAAGGAGGAGGAGGAAGAGGAGGAAGAGAAGGAGGAAGAGGAGGAGGAGGAGGAGGAGGAGGAGGAGGAGGAGGGGGAGGAAGAGGAGGAGGAGGAGAATAGTAAGTTCCAAGCCAGTCTGAGCTGTCTCAATAATCTCAAATAAGCAAGAAGGAAAAGAAAAGAAAGAAAAATGTCATGACTCCAGGCCTATCCAGAATGGACAGAAATGAACTACATGGGAACTCTGTTCATGTCAGACAGTGAGACTCAGGAAACAGCCAGCCCTGTTCCCTCCTCAAAACAGCCACAAGCACCTACAATTTCCAAAGGAGAATCTCCTCACTGCTCTCAAGAGCCGAGTGACAGAACACACTAGAGATGACAGTGGGGTTAGGTGTGGACGTTCCTGGCCTCCGCTCACATCTCTGGGGTCTCTATTCTATAAACTTGCCTGACCCTCCTGTCATAGATGTAGCCTGTTTGAAGAACCAAAGCTCGCATACCCAGACCTCTCCATCGGCTTTGCGGTGCACACTTCAGGTGGAATAAATTAAAAAAGAGGGTGGCAGGGAGTTAAAATTAAAACCCACAATATTCCACAAAGGCACATACTTTCGTTCCATTATCATGAACTAGGAACACATGGGTAAAGCTTGCCTGATGGTTCCTGGCCAGCAGTCAGTTCAAAAGGAACAGGCCTGGGCGTGCCACCAGCAGCAGACACTCTCTTCACTCTGGCGTTATTAAATAACAATTTATAATGATTTATACATTTAATTTACATGGCTGCCCTTAGAAATCTAATTGCACAGCA
This sequence comes from Apodemus sylvaticus, assembly GCF_947179515.1. Classification (NCBI taxonomy): domain Eukaryota; kingdom Metazoa; phylum Chordata; class Mammalia; order Rodentia; family Muridae; genus Apodemus; species Apodemus sylvaticus. The sequence continues at coordinate 35,365,213 of NC_067485.1, read as the reverse complement.
ACCTTGCCATTTTTCTGATGCGCTAGCTAGAAACAGAACAGTGGAGGCAGTTAGCTCTCGGGGAGGGTTTCTGTACAGGCAAAGTAGGAGGCCTTGTGGCTCAGGACCACTGGGGAGCCCAGGGCGCCCTGAAATGTCAGAGCCCTGGAGTTGGGAGTTCCACAGACTCAAGAACTCATAGGTTTGGAGGCCCAGCTGGGTGCATTCTGAAGTGGGGGGCTGGTCACAAATCAAGACTTCCAAAATGTTTGTTTCTGTGATAGCAGTTGAGAGAGAATGGCCAAGACCATTGCACACTGATGCTGTCTTGGCTGTTTGGGAGACAGAGTATATGAAAGTACCTTGACATTTTGGAGAGCAATCAATCAATCAATCAATCAATAAACTAGAGAGGTTGGAAGGACAGTAGGTAAAGCACACACAGCTCAGCAACCTTTCCCTGTCCTTAGCTGGAATCATCTCAGGTACTAATTTTTATTTGCTAGAAACTGCGGCTGGGGCCACTGATTCCAGAGTTCCTACCCAGATAGCACGTCACTTTCCATACACAAACCAAACTGCAAAGTATCTTATCCCCCTAAGGAAAAGCTAGTTTGAGTAGTGAGGAACAGAGGAACCTTCTCTCAAAGGCTGAATGCCGCTAGCCTGTTTATTATAATGAGAGGTCCAGCATGCTCATTTGGCCATCAACTTGGAGAAAACAATACATTAGCATTCTGTGTGAGTGAATCTCAGGAGGATATGGAATACTCATGGGTACAGAGTGAACTATAAATGTGTGTTTCTCATTGCCCAGGTGTTTTAGATATGTGGTATGTGTTGCATGTGTATGCTGTGTAGGGATTATGTGGTCATATATCATGTACTAGATGGGAGTGTGTAAGGTATGAAGGTAATTTAGGATCCGCATGACTCCTGGGCATGTGTGGTACATATGTGGCTAATGCTGTATGTATATGTGAGTATGATATGTTTCTGGTGAATGTTCTCCACATGTGGGGCCATTTGTGTGTGTGTGTGTGTGTGTCTGTGTGTGTATATGTGTGTGTGATATGTGGGATATGTGAAGCATACAGCAGCATGTTTGTGGTATCTGTGCAGTATGTGCTGTGTGTGGCGTGTGAACCATGGATGTACAGTATATGTGGGGTTACATATATGTACAGTTCATATGTATATGAACATGGATGTACAGTATATGCAGGTTATAGCATGTGTGTGGTATCTGTGCAGTGTGTGCTGTGTGTGGTGTGTGAACCATGGATGCACAGTATATGTGGGGTGTGTGGCAGGTTATAGCATGTGTGTGGGGTGTATGTGTGTGTGGCCTGTGTGGGAATGACTTTCCAAGTTTTCAGTTCATCAGTTCATCAGTAAGTAGACCTCTCTTTTTGGGTCAGGGCTCAGTAGATGCTGCCAGCCGGGTGGTGCGCTGGGAGGAGAAGACAACAGAAGGTGAAAGAAACGAGAGCAAGAACAGGTTGGCTCACTGGTGAAAATGTCTCCAAAGACAACATTCCTGAAAAGGTAAACAATGGGAGCTGGGAGTGACAACCTCATTTTTCTGAATTCTTTTTCTGTCCTTTAATTTTAGTCATGGCTGCTATGCACGCAATTCCGAAGGGTGCTCTATCAGCTGTGACAGAGGCCCCACCAGCTCTCCAGTCCACCCAGCTTTGGGTTGGAGGTCTACCCATGGCTGCTTGTCTTCCTTTCCTTTGGAACAGGTCAGGGCAGGTCCCCTGTAAGCCTGGCATGGAGCTGGTGGTGTCAGCGTTTCTGCAGAGAGGTGGAGGGTGGCAGTCATGGAGGTCATGGAAGAGGCCTAGCACAGAGGTGTAACCACATCTTATAGTGAAGGAGATTCATTGTAAGGCTGGACACAGGTCGAGATAGTACCAAAGCAGACTGCAGGAATTGCAGCAGGCAGGTCTTCAGAGAGCCCCCTGGGAGGTATTCCAGTCAGAACCAGTCTCCTCCCTCTTCATACTCAAAAAAACAAAACAAAACAAAACAAAAAAAAAACATGCTTTCTAGTCTCTAAGACTTTTCCTCTGACCTGGACAAATTCCCCAGAAGTGTACCAAGATGCTTACCGTATCTCCCAGCCACTTGGTAAATTGTATTAATTTCTAAAGACAGATTTAATCAGCTTCAGGAATTTAAATGATAATTTATTCCTGTTGGGACTATGAGAACAGTGGGCCTTTCCCTTAGTCTGACCCACTAAGAAGAGAACCAACAACCCCAAAGGATTAGCTTAACTACCCACAGAGTCTGCTACTATAGTCAGTCCAATTCTCACGGTGTCTCATTTCTGTGAAACTTGGTCAGAAAACCTGGAGTGCTGAGTGGGGATGTGGGAGGGTCTTCAGTCACTTCCTGTCCTGATTCATGCTGCTCCACCTCACAGAACTGAACTTGTTGTGCATGTCATTGCAGACTCATCACCCCACCCCACCACACACACACACACACACACACACATGACACAACTTTCCTTGCTGAAGTCACCAAGGGTCTGCACAATAGACAGGAGGAAATACTTGAAGCTCAGGCATAACCATCCAATGAGGAAATTGATTGTAGGCAATTTCTGTTTCTCAGGGCTTCATTGATGTAAAGGAACAACCACCCTATGGCACAACATCCCCCATGAAAACCAAAGCTGTTCCACAGTCAGAGGTCTGTGAACGAAAAGAGCTTGAAACAAGGGCTGGCAAGATGGCTTACTGGGTAAAGACGCTTGGCTTGTCTCCTAGTTTGAGAATCTGAGTTCAATCCCTTGAGCTCCCATGGAGGAAGCAGAGAACTTACTCTGGCAAATTGTCTTCTGTCCTCCACATGACTCCATGCTATGGGTGTGTGTATGTCTGGTGAGGACCATTCCTCCCTGCCCCCTCCCACTGCCCTATAGTTTATTTCTGGATTTTTCACTTAGTATTTTCATACTGCAAGCTTCTCACATGACAGTCATCTTCCTGAGACACAGAGACATGTGGCAGATGATGGCTCCCCTGTCTCTCCTCCATGTAGGGTGAGGCCCCTGGTTCCTTCTCTGCTCATTTATCCAATTCTGTGCCCCACTCAGGTTCCTCTACACATTTTCAGAAGCCAATCTGAAGTCCCCACTGTGTCACTTCTTCTGTGTCTTCCTTTACCCCCCAAGCCTGTGCTCACCAGACCCATGCCCATGTGGGCTCACTCCACCTATGATTTTCCCAACTTAGCTGTTATCCACTAAGCAATGCCTATGAGCTTGTGTCTTTTCACATAAATGTCTGTCTTAGCACATCCCAGGCACAGGTATGAATATTCCATGTGACTGTTATGGTCTTAAGTCAAGAACCATGCCCTGTAAACCATTGCCTCAAGAATCCACCATTTTTCTCTAAAAAGATTGTATTGTATATGAGTTTAGGTGTTCTTGGCCAACGTGTTCATTAATCTCACTTTGACAACACTTACTTTATTTGTTGGCGTGCAGTCTATCATATAATGGTGAAAACTATAAAAATTATTTTTTCCAAAAGGTTCCCATCCCAAGAGCCCAGCCTTTATCCTCCCTTGTCTTTTGGCAGTGACACTGCCTGGCATCCTTGCCATCTGCCATGTTAAACCAGCCTTAAGTTGCTGGTACAGCAGCAGTGGCTCACCATGTATGTGAACCAGTGCTTAGCTCTCATTTATGCTCCCCCATTGATGTTTGGTGTGGCTGATTGCCTGCTTCTTAGAACACCTTATCTTGTGTTACACACACAGATACAAACACACAGACACACAGACACAGACACAGACACACACACACAAATGTGCCTGTATATGTGCTAACACAAACATAACATGGAGCTTACCCTTGTTACATACCTGTTTGCATGGAGATCTATTTCTGCAAACAGAGCTACACATGAAGTGAGCTCTGAGGTGACCGAAGTCATTTAAATTGTCCTCATGGACTCCAGGAAGTCCAAATTTTTAGACTAAGTGGAATCGCAGCACAGGAACTTTGAGGGACACACCCCTCTTCTGGGATTTTGATAATGTCAGGTGTGGTCCTCACGATCTAGTTAACCACAGCCTCCTACTTGACTGCATGACCATAGTCAACACTGGTCCATTGCTCAAGAGTACGTGCTCCACTCTAGGAAGCTGAAGCTTGGAATTTCTAGTTAGCTACAAATATTCACTTAGTCAGTCCTGTCAAGGGGCCAGCTAGCAAACAATTATGAAAGATCTTCAGTGTTTGTGACTTCAAGGTAAAGAACATGAATGTTGGTTAATTTGTTTAAATATACCCTTTGATTCACAAAGAAACAATGAGAACACATTTTTAGCCATTTCCTAAGACTGATATCTGACCAATTGGCTTCCTGAGGCACACTCATCAGCAGGCATGCCCAAGAACTCTGGACAGAGGATGTGAGGTCGAACAGTGTCCTCAGCTCCATAAGTCAGGATGACTCAACAGAATACAGAGCAGACATACAGAGGGTGTAGAAATGAGATGGAAATAAGATGCTTTGCTGAGAATGGATTGGGGCACATCACTACATAAGCAAGGGAGACTAGAGCTGTGAGAAAAGATGGCTTGCATGCCGACTTCTGACTTCAGTCATGTCAGTGCTAGGATGGGACTGAATATCCAGGGACTGCATTTTATTCTCTCTCTGTCTTCTCTCTGTCTTTGTCTCTCTGTCTGTCTGTCTCTGTCTCTGTCTCTCTCTCCTTTTCTCTCTCTCTCTGTGTGGTTGTTGAAGCAAATTCACTTCTATATTTTGTGATTTCTGTGCCTTTTTGTTTTCTCTGTTCTTCTGCCTCCAAGGATGTAGAATGAAACCCTTACTGGAGACCAAGCAGATGCTAGCACATTTGGCTGTTCTTGGACCTTCCAACCTTCAGAACCTAAAGCCAAAATCAAATCTTTCTTTTTCTTTAAGAATTACCCAGTCTTTCAGGCACTCCATTATAGCAACCAGAAGGACTAAGAGCATGGTCTACAAAGGAATGTCAGATGATGGACCGAGGCCAGGATGAAGCCAGAGATGAGGGACTTGGAATTAAGGAGGGGGGCACTCAGTTACTTCCACCATGTTGCCTTCCTCCGGCTCTTGTGCTGGTTCCTGGTCCACAGCTTCCCTGAGTTTCTCTAGAAACACTTCTTTTTACTGTGCGCTGGTGGAGTTTAACCCTGAAAACCAAACAAACTCTGTCCAAGACAAGCATTGAATTTGTCTTGGCAGTACCCCATAGATGAGGTGTGTGAATGTTGGTTAATTTGTTTAAATCCACCCTTCTGTTCCCAAAGCACATGAGTCCCCTCTAGCACTTTCTCAAGACTGCTGTGCAACTGAGTGGCTTCCTGGTGCACTGCTGTCAACACTAGTAAGAAGAGGTGTGTGCCAGAGAAGGATGGTGAGAGCCTTCGGGACCATTCAGCTCCCAGACTCCTGGTTATATAAAATGGCAACAGTCATGTGACTAGGGTGTGTCATTAAACTCCTTCTCTGCAAAAGGCAGCATCTGCTCAGATAACCACTGAGAGTTGGGATTTAAAAGCATTCATCTGCTCTCTCCTTTTTCCATCATCTCTCATTCAGGTAATGGTAGTCTATTGGCCAGTTTGTGAAACACTTTAAATAAATACTTGTGAGCTTGGGTGGATTCTCCATGGGTGTCAAAATTCTGTTTTCTCTTGTTCTTCTATTGTTGGGAAGGCTGGGGTTTGGATTCATGGAGGATGTACTTTGTGGTCCAGAAAGCCCCAAGGCAATAGGCTTAGAGGCACTGGGGATGAACTTATGATGAAGGGCTCAGCTACCTGGTATAGGACAGGGCTCCAGCTGTCACTGTCACCCATGTTCTCAGAACTACTAGATAGATGGCAAAAATGGAATTAGAACAGAGAGAAGAGATGCAGGCTTCCTCAGAGCTATGAACCCATTGCACTCATCAGGCCTGATCCAGAAAAGTTCACATCAAAGCATCTTAGGGCACATTGAACTCTTGTTAATTTAGACCAAGTGTCTAAATTAAGGGCTGCAGACAAACACCTTCCACCACCCTGGCTGAATGATCAAGTTTTGTTAGACGGGAGCTGCATCTACTTGACTTGGAATCTTCTGGCTGCTCTGAGACCCACTGCAGGGCTGAGTCTCTGACACAGATAGTATAACTGAAGGAATCTGAAGAATTATCAACCTGTCTTTCCAGATTTTTCCAGCTCCCTTTCCAGGCTTACACTGAGTAGAAAGTATCAGCAACATCTTTCTTACAAGTTTTCTAGGACTTTCTTCTTTGAGACTTGGCACCTGTATTTGAGTTGAGTTCACAGGAGTGGTAAGATAGGTCCGCTTACCTGGAGTCTAATGAATGTTTCAGCAGGAAATATGCCCTTGACCAACACTTCCGGCTTCTCAGACAAGCAGTGGGCTCTTCCTCCAGCTCCCCATTCTTCAGAGATTCTGTGTCCCCAGACAGGTACAGGTGTAGTTCAGCCAACACTGCAGAGGAACCTATGTCGAAAGTAAACAACGACACCAAACCACAAAGGTCTCCTAACCCTAGGTGCACATTTCATTCTGATATTACTGAGAACTCAAGAAAGGAGAAACTGTTTGTGTTCCCCTTGCCTTCAAAGGAAAACAAGTTCAATCAAAAAGTAGAGTATCCGCTTGTCTGTAGCAAGGACTCACAATGAAGCAAATGGAAAAGAGGCAGGAAGAACTCTGGGTTTCCACACGCGTACTGTGAACCATAGACGACTTCTCTAAGTAGTTGCAATTCACTTTACTGGGGTGACGATGAAAGAAAGGGCACCCATGGAAGAGAGAAAAGCACTTCGCTAAATACACTCCAGGATGATGAGGGCCAAAGTGCTGGCAGCAGATTCACTGGGGTTCCTCAGATGTACACAGATTTACTCTGCTCTTGCACTCCAGAACATTTATATAAGTTAAGAGCCACACTGAATGGACCAGATCCGGTGCTCTGTCCTTCACGCATGGTGAGCACAGACCTCAGTGAAACACTTGTGACCAGATGCTGGAAAACAGGAGCATGGTTCAGGATTAGGCTAGGTGGACTTTGTTCTTGGAGTGATATTAGAAGGCAGAAAGCTGGCTCTTTAGAATCTGGGCAGGACATGCATACAAGTTCACAGCTGTGATGGAAAATTAATGAGCCCATCCCTTGCAACTGGAGATTGCAAGAGCTAAGTACTGAGCTTTCCACTGACAGGAGGAGTGCCATGTGGGCATGGAGAAGAATGCAATGCAACGTAGAGCCTTGCAGACATAATCGGGAGTCACTGACGAATAAGACTACCTGGAGTTAGGTATACAGTGCGGCTGTTTGCTACAACACATCTTCTGATGCTATCAGCACAGGCAATCGCATTCATCATCTCGTTACTCTTCTGTCCGTTTGTTTACAGTGAGAACACTTACGCAGATGTCAAGCACATAATTCAGCGTTATTAACTGGCTGCCATGTGCTGCGTCTGCTCCCCTGCGCGTCCTTAGCTGAGAGCCACTCATTTGAGCCTGTGACCAGCATCCCCCTCCCTTTCTCCCAACTCAAGCCCTGGCACTCCCAGTTCTACTATATGGATATGACCTTTTGGTTTCCACTTTTTATAGTATCTTCTGGGTTCATGCACATTATTGCAAGCAACAGGATTCCCTTTTTTGTTACTGAGTATCATTCCATTGTGTGTGTGTATGTATGTCTGTATGTGTGTGTGTGTGTGTGTGTGTGTGTGTGAGAGAGAGAGAGAGAGAGAGAGAGAGAGAGAGAGAGAGCATGTGGTATGTGTATGTAAACACATTATAATTTCTTTTTTATGCATTTGTGTGTGCGGGAGAGTTTGTGCGTGTGTGGGCTAGAGGACAGCCTTAGATGACATCCTCAGGAATGTTGACCTGCTCCTTTGTGTCAGGGTCTCTTATTGGTCTGGAGTTCACCCATTAGGCTAGACAGTGAACTCCAGAGAGCCTCCTGTCTCCCTGCCCCTAGTTCTGGGCTCACAAACACCATGCCAGCCATTTTGACTTGGCTTCTGAGGATCCAATCCAGCTTTTCAGGCTTACGGGGCAAGTACCTCAGTAACTGAGCCATCACCTCTGTGTTTATAGGGCAGTTTTCAGTTTTCATTACTCCATCTGTGCACTACAAGATTGATTTCATACCCTGGTTGTTGCAAAGACCTTCCACACACAACAGAGGATCCCTTGTGTTGCTTCCCTTCCCTCAGAAGGGAAGAAATGAAAGGATTTGGTTGTGAGTTGTTGCCTATGATTCTTTAATTCTAATTGGTGAAGTGTACTGATCTTTGGTCTTAAAGCTATAGTCTTTTTAAAATTGAAGACTCTATTGCTCATGAGCTACAGATCTGGGTGTGGGGGACAGGTGAATGTATGGAAAGTTTTCTTGCTGTTGCCACCAAGGCTTCCTTGTCACACACTAATGCACTTAAGGTTCTGTTCCAGCCTGGTGGCCAGGGTGTGGATCTCTGCAGATCCTGCTTCTCCTGTTTTATTCTCCTGAAAACACTCCCAAGTGGGCAGAGGGAGAGCCAGCCTGTCCCAGGCCTCAGAGGAAGAGAATTTCTGAAAAAGTTGAGCCCACTGAGCATATACCAAGATGATTTAACTTGGGTAAATACTATGGGATACAGCAAATCAAAAGTATACATTTAGTGATTTGGGGACTAAAAGTATTCAAAATGTGAAAGAAAATATGACTATTTTACCTAGTCCCCCTCTAAGAACAACTCCAAAAAATGAGGCTCACCAGCCCATTTTCCCAAATCCATGACTCCATTCCAACCTTTCCATAAAATGTAAATATTAATCTTTCAGATTATGTATAGTTTTACATGTAACTACTAACAGTTATATACTCACACACACTCACATATGTACATACATTTACACACATACAAAGATACACACACATAAAGATGCACACACTCACACACAGATACACATAAACATTCACACACATACACACTCACATGCACATACACACCAATTGAAGTAATTTGTTCCTTCACAAGGACACACTTGTAAAGTGTTCTTAGAGGTGTCTGCTCTTCAGTTGCCTCTTGCTTCTCTGTTACAGCCTGGCTAGCTCACTCTGTTCTAGCACTCTCTAACAAACACACAGTACTTCTGGGAACACTGAGGCTAGCTACTGTCAGAAGCCAGGCTGGCCAATCAGATCACACCAAAATGCAGCTCATGAACACTGAATAGATCTGGAAAGGACCAGCCTATTGGAAAAGGCCCAGAACTTTATCACAGTTATACACCCTGTGTTATTTCCACGATACATACATTACATATACCAGAAATGTTTGCCCAGCAGGGAATGCAAAACCAACCACCAATGGAGAATGTCTTATCTTATATCACGCTAGCCTGCTGAAGAAAAACAGAAAATATTTTTCCTGTGTCCTGATTTAGAACGTGCTGATAAAGTATAATCAAAGAAAAAGATAAGCGGTTCATGTCACGAAGCTGCCAGGTAGGAGACCCAGATGGGAGACGTGCAAAAGAAAGTGCAGGAACGAGAGGGAAGGGAAGGATGGAACTAATCTTTGCGACCATATCTTCCCCCCAGTGGTGAACCGGCAGGCATCACTGCCCAAGTATAACCTTAGCCAGATTACTAAAGGTTCTCTGTAAAGTCAGAGCTTGCTCAGGGTGATATCTATTGACTGGCATTCCACACAGTATTGATGGCCTTGGAAATGCCACCCTCCAACCTACTCTTTATGTAAGAGGAGGGTCAGTCACTGAGGATAAAGAAGACTGACCCCAATCCACTGGGTCAAATGGCCACCTCCCTGACTGTCATTTCCCTGGCCTTGCCTGACCACCCCTGAGGAGGTTTACCTTGGAGGCAGGAGCAGAGAGCAACTTACACTGTGCAAGCCCTAAACTAAGTCGGCATGAAATGTGGTTGGTTCTCCCCTAGAATGCAAGCAAAGTCTCTCCCCATGACCCTCCTACCCAGGTTCCGGGGAAGTACCTCAAAGAAGGCATGTACCCTGATAGATATAACTCTGAACTCTCAGCTTAAATACTCCATTTTAAACTTCCATGGTATTCTGCTAGTTCTGGCTGTCAAAAGGCCCCGTCTGTTCACCAAGGCTAAGGCAGGGAACTCAGGACCCTGCTTCATGGCAATGGTAACCACAAGCAGTGGTTTAGCCCCACGCCCTCAGGAACAGATAGCTGTCTCTGCCTAGGCTGCACATGTGGACTGATACTCTAGTCCCAAAGGTCATTAACTTGAGTTTCTATTTCAAACTTTCAGCCCATGAAACTGAAAGATACTGAGAGATCTAAGATACTAGGGCAGAGGGAAGCAGGTAAAAAGGGAGGGGGAGGAACTAATATTTACCTCCACTATCATGAAGAGATTAGTCTGCCTTCTGGTACACTTGAGCGAGGTGATGGTGATCGGTGATTGCTCAAGTGTTTAACTTTTTTATTTTAAATTGCAAATGCCAGCACAAACCAGTTCTGAACACAACTTGCATTAAAAACTGCTCTGCCATTTGGAAACTCTGATCAAGAGATGCCAAGTCCTGGCTGGTAAGAAGAGCCAGAGTTTGTGGAACTATTAGGGTAGATTAAATGAAGCCTAATAGCACTTAGCACTTCAAAGCACATGGAGCCATTAACTAATTAATCCCCACCATTCCCCCTTCAGGTACATAAACAGCTATTATCCTGCCCCTTACGGTTGGGTAGATGAGGCATCTTCCTGGCCCCAGATGAAATCAGGGTTTAGCAAAGGCAGACTTTTCTGCTTCGTGTTTGCTGTACGCTCACCCCTTCCTGGATGCTATTTTTCTTCCAGAGATTGGTAGGCAGGTTTTAAGTTAGAATTTTGAAGATTTGTCATCTTGTCCCTCCACATGACTGTTTCTGACAAATGTTAAGAGATGCTGCCTAAAGTTGTAACTGATTGGAAAGCCGGAGAGCTAGAGCTAGCGGCTAAGGCACATCACTGAGTCAGCTGGTCTCATCTGGACTTCTCTGCATCTGTTCAGAATGCTTTCAAAACTGGGCAATGCACAGGATGGTTTCACTGCACAACCACCTCATTCTCTTTAGCGAAGTGCCACACTCTATCCTGCCCCAGAATGGGAAAACTTCCCACTGCCCTACTCTACAGAGGGGGCAGCTGGTGGTGGCACCATAGGGCAAGATCAGAATGCCACAGCTACCACGAGCAGCGCGCTCAGCCAAATTATTAACCGCCTCGGAAATCTGGAGAGAACATGGGCTGTTGTAAATCTGTAACCTTTCACAGCCTCCCTGTGTCTTTTGTGCTGACCGGTGAATTTCTGCAAAATCCTGGCAGAGATGGCAGGTCTTTCAAGGGTGTTTAGTCAGGGAGTGAACCTGCAGGGTCCCCTTTGAGCCAGTAAAGTAGCACGTAAGGTATCTGAAGCTGGTGGGAACAGAGCATCAGGAACTAGCAGGGCGCTCTTGCTCTGCTAGACAGGCGGAAGGCAGCATGCTATGTGCCTCAAGGTTTGAATTCTGCACTGAGCCTTGGGAGAATGGGAGCTGGGGATCAGTGCCAGGCATCCCGGTGCTGGGCGGGGCAGGGGGGGGCTCTCCCTCCTCCTGCTTCACAATTCTTCTGCTTCTGGGTTCTTTTGTGAAATTTTCATTCTTTTTCATTTTGGACTCTGCTCTAATGGAGTCCCTAAACTCTCCTCCAGAAAAACTGCTGGATAGTAGATGGAACTTTCTCATGGGTCAAAACGATAAAAATCAGGGGACTCAGGCACAGAGCACCGAGCTGGCCACATAATGCAACAAGAGCAGTCCTGATGGCCAGGAGGCCTTGCATTTAGTAAGTACTCATAGCTCTCCTGAGTATGAGCGACAGAGAAGCATACCTTACATCTCTCGGCCCAAGAGGCATGTCTGAAGGTGGAGGCTACTGTTATTCCAGTCTTAAAAGGAGACAACAGAGGAACTGGAGAGATGACTCAGTGGTGAAGAGCACGTTCTGCTTTTGCTGAGGACCCAAGTTTGGGTCTCAGAACCAGCTACAGGTAGCTGACAACCTGGCATTCTGGCTCCAGTGGTCCAATGCCCTCTTCTGGTGTATGAAGAACCAGAACTCATTAACTGTACTCATATGCAAATATACCCCCTTCCACACACACATATACAGAAAAATTTTAAAATCAAGTAGGAAATGGAGAAAAACAAGAGACACTCAGAGGTACCCTCACTGAAGGTTTTATAATCAGTGAGCAACCAAACAAATGGGCATTTGTACCCAGGCACTCTGACTTCTAGGTGTCACCTAACTCCTAACTTCCTAGTAGTGCCAGGAAGCAATATCAGCAGTTCCATTTATTTCATTTAAACACAGGAGCAGTATCTGTGTCATAGCAAGCCCAGTGCACGAATATCATACAAGGCTTTGCTTCACTATAAAGCAAGTGAACCCCATTTTTTAAAAGCCTTTAAAAAGGTCATGAATCAGGCCTAAACTAGTCCCCAGGAGGCAGATGCAATTTACAGGCATGTCTACTGGTGATGTGTCCTGTAGAAGTGGGAGCCATTAATATTTTTTCACATTGCCATCTCCCAAACCATAGGCAGTGGCTGCAAAGGGGGAACAGCCTGGCCCTCGGGTACCAGTTCCTTTAAAAAGCATCTCTCTAGTAACTGCTGTTTCCACCCTTCGGGGGTGGGGGTGGGGGAGCACATGGTAAGCGCCCCCTCCTGTCCTTACAGAGTATATTAGAACTAACAAGGACATGCTCACTTCAGTTTCCCCTGTAAGCCTTCTAGCTTTAGCATTAGGTTACCCAGATGATGTCATAGCAATATTTATTCAGAATTTTGTGTTTCCTTATTATTTGAAAACTGCTTTTTCTTTTAAAATATTTGTTCTGTGTATTCATGTGCATAGGAAAGTATTCTTTTTACGTTTATTAATTCTTTGATACTTTCAATGCATTTTAATCATGTTCACCCAAAGCTTTTCACCCTTATTCCTCTCAGATCCAGGCTGACTCCCCACACCACTCCATCCCACCCCAACTTTGAGTCTTTTTTAAAAATAATCCATGAGCTCCAAATTTATGGTGTTCATATACTTCTTAATGTGAAACCATCCACTGTAATGTTGACCTACCAGGACCACCACACCCTTAAAGAAAACTCCCCCCCCCCAGCCCCAAGAAGTCATTGACTGTTCTCAGCTCCTCAGTTACAATCATGAACCTCTTCCCACTCCATGCTGGAATGTTGACTGGCTTGATCTTGCACAGGTCTTGTGCAGGCAAGCACAGCTGCTTTGAGTTCATGAGTGCGGTGGTCCTGTCATGTCCAGAACATGGTTTTGCTGCACTCCTCCCTGACCTCTGTCTCTCACAACTGACCCTTGCACAACAGTCTCTGGGGCTTGGGGAGAGGGTGTGACACAGATGTCCCAGTTGTGGCAGACCATTCCACAGACACTAAGTCTCTGCACTCAATGGTTGTGAGTCTCCGTGTTAATCACAAATGGGATCTGAGCCTTGACGAGAGGATTATATATGACTCATTTGTGGCCAAGCAGTCCACTGGACAGATACATTTATCTGATGTTGTTCAGGAGCTACTCCAATCTGTGGGTATATAAATACAAATCTAGAAGGCAGTTTGCTACTTTCTTCATTTAGCAGAATAATAGTTCACTCCTGGAATCTGTGAGCATGGGGACTTTATTTTATTCCAACAAATACCTCTTTAGTCTACAGTTAACCTTTGTCTTAGTGTTTTATTGCTAAGAAGAGACACCATGACCATGACAACTCTTACAAAGGAAAGCATTTAATAGGGGCTGGCTTATAGTTAAGAGGTTCATTCCATTATTGAAATAGCAGGAAGCATGATGGCATGCAGGCAGACATGTTTCTAAAGAAGGATCTGAGAATTATGCATCTGAATTTTCAGGCAGCAAGAAGAGAGAAGTCTCTGGTCCTGGCTTCCCCTCTTAAATCCTCAAAATATCCTCCTTGTGACACATTCCTTCCATCAAGGCCACACTTATTTCAACAAAATCTCCTGTCCTAATCTTTTCAAATAGTACCACTCTTTGTGAGTCTATGGGAGCCATTTTGTTTCAGACTACCACAACCTTGTTGCTCACAGTGGATGATTCCACCTCTTCTGTGTTTGCATAGTCTACCTCCACAATGATGGTCACACTGTTGTCAGAAAGTTGCAAGTCCAGAGCGTGTCAGCCATGTGTTGGTAGGAGGCTTATCTGCTAGAAGGCATCAGCCCTACTCTGGCCTGGTCACTGAGATGTCTGTCCTTTGCTATGATGACGGATGCACAGATCTCAGTGCCAACCTCTCTCAGTAAGTTTCCATCCCTAGCTGGCCCACATCCAGAGGTCAACCGGCAGCCCCTCACTCCCTTACCCATCTTCACCTCTTACAGCATCTTTTCCTTGCAACCCCAAATCTGCATCCGGAAGGATTCTTGGAGCCTTTTCCTCAGTGTTTAGTGGAGTTGGCAGGGGAAGGTGTTGTTATCTGCAGATTCCTAGAATCACAGAGCTTTCCTGGAAAGCATTTTTTGAAAGCCAGAGTGGCAACTTCTTTGACCTTTGGCCTCTTTTTTCTCTGAAGTTTATTCAAGAGTGAACTCAGGGCAGTTTCCCCATCTGAACTCATGAAGTGCTTCACCAGCACTGTAGAATCAGAGATGAGATTCAGGCCAGCAGCCACTCTAGCAGCTTGGTTGGCTCTCAGTGGGAGAGGATGTACTTAGTCTTGTTTTAACTTGAGGTCTCAGGGTGGAGTGGTACCCAAGGAGGGGAGGCTTCTCTTTCACTGAGGAGATAATGGGGGAGGGACTTGTAAGGCTGGGACTTAGAGGAGAGGAAAGAGCGGGACCTGTGACCAGGCTGTCAAGTGAATAAATAAAATAATTAATAAAAAAACCCATTCCTTTCTATAAATGAGGGAATACATCACAGGAAGCATAGGTCACCCTAGGTCTCACGTCCGGTACATGATATATGCTGGACTTGAACCTAGAAAACTCAACCTGGATCCCATATCTTTATCTTTTAATTTTCCTTTTTGTACAGGTAATATGTTTCCCCATTTCAAAATCCAAATTCTCTAAGAATTCCAACTGTATGACTCATGTTCCTCCTCTGCCTGTTTTCTCTTCTACTCACTCCTGACCTCGGCTCTGCAGGCATAGATGACAACTCCCATCATTTCTTGCACACTCTGAGTTTTAATGTAAATGAAAAACACCTGTAAACATGCCCTCCATACTGTCCCACACCGACACACTTGGCTTTTCACTGTTGACAACCCAAGCTTCTGTCATTGCTTTTGGTTGACTGCCAGAACTTGAAGGTAAGACCCCCACTGCTGAAGACCGCACACTTCAGTCACAGGACTTGGATAAATCAAGCTGGTGTTGACCCGGAGGTCTCTTCTCAATGTCTAGCTCTCACAGTGTCACTGTCACAGGGTTTGTGCAAGCCTCTTGGCCAGAAAAGTCATCAACAGTCTCACCCATCTGTAAATCCTATGATAAATGTGGTAATTTCCTTCATCAAAAGAACTTCCTTTTAAAGAGACAGAGGTTATTATAGAGAACCACAACTGATCAAGGCACAGAGAATAAGAGACTGGAATACCCCCAAGAGGGAACTCTATAGCATAGCCCTGCAACCAAGGCTCAGAGGGAGAGTCAGCCTTCCTGGATAAGCTCTCTCCTAGGTCTCCAATGCTCAAGTGGTTAGTCAACCCTACACCCATGTGAGTAAGAGCAACACTAACTAGATTCAGGTTATAAAGAGAGGATATAACACATAATGCATACAATTCTATAAAATCCTATAATACATCATATAGTAATTATAGAAGAGGACATGAATTTGAGAGGGAGATGGGGAAACACAGGATGGGGAGGAAGGGATAGGTATTATAAAATTCATTGTACTCAAGTATGAAATCCTAAAAAAAATAAAATAAAATAAAAAGAAGGGGGGAAATATGCATTTCTGGAAGGCTGAGGATACGACTTGGCTAAGAGTGTTTGTCTACCACACAGACAGCCGTAGGTTTGACATCTAGTTCCACATAAACCAGGCACAGAGAGAGGTACATTCCTTGGAATTACAGCATTTAGGAGGTAGAAGCAGGAAAATCAGAAGTTCAACGTCATTCTATTCTCCTACACAGTGAGATCAAGGCAAGCCTGGGCTATGTGAAACTATCTCAAGAGCAGAATCTGTGCTCCTTCCAAGTGTCTGACATAATTTAACTAATTCTGTGTTTACTGGAGATCAGGTTGTTTCTATTTGTAACCTGTTGTTGTTGCTGATGATGATTCTTTCTCTGATATCAGAACCAGCATTTCCAGGTTTCCAGTGTGGACTAAGGACTGGTGGCTCTCCAGGAACCATTCTAGTTTTTGAACCAAGATTGAGGCTCCTGCGGCACCCGGCACAGTGGACTGAGCAACAGGGACCTCTCCAGTGTGAGGCAGCCACTGTGGAGATACTGCAGCTGCTGAGGTACCCGGTTCCATAGACTAAGTAGCTGCTAGGTTCTGAGCCTTTCTGGTAGGAGATAGTTGTTACTATTTCAACATGAGCATATTTGTTAATTTACATATATGTGTGTATATATATATGTATATATATGCATATAGATGTATGTATATCCACTTATGTGTATATGTATTATATATGTTTGTGATGACTGTGTGTATATTTATTGTATTTTATTCCTCTAGAGAACCCTGACCAATGCAATGTTCTCACTGAATTCGCATTATCATTTGTCATGAATGAGGCTGAGAGTGTTTTTCTTCATTAAGCTTTGGACACCATGAGTGAATTTCACAAAAAAAAAAAAAGGCAGGTGCAGAACCTATTCTTCAAGTCTCTCATCTGCACTGAACTAGTCAGTGGCCTTTTTAATCACGAAAGAGGAAAAAGAGAAAAATCAAAAGCTTATTAGTGTTAGCTTTCTGTCAATATATCAAAATGTCCGAGATAATTAATTTATAAAGATGAAAGGCTTGTCTTGGCTGACAGCGGTTCCTGTCCAGGATCATCTGGCCCCACTGGTTTGGAACACGGCAGGAATGGAACTGGGCCAAAGCCTCCTCAGTTCAGCTTCATGGGTAATCAGGCAATACCTCCACCAGGTCTGGGTCTCTGCAGCTGCTGGGGTTAGTTAGTGACAAACAGCTGACAGAGTCAAGAGATGTTCTGAAAAGACTGCAGCGGGCCTTGCTGTGAAGGTCATATCTACTGCTTATGGAGAAAGAGCAAGAATGTAGGCATAAGGTTTTGGGGACCCCCCCCAAATCCCTGGGACTTACAGAGCAACCTATGGGTTGCAATCAAAATCTCCACTGTGCCTGGGGCCTCTGGCAAATGTAGTCAGAGTTGGATTTCCCCAGCTTCCCCTTCTAGTGCTGGGAGTACTCTAAGTGGTATGACACTTCCTTATTTGTGTCTGGAATTTATTGTCCTTTAAGCTTATTGGATAATGTGGTACAGTTGCCAGATTAAAAGGAAGGCTCAGTGCACTCATGTAATTTGATTACAGCGGTATTTGATGCAAGTTATCCTGTGGTTGTTCTCAGAGGCACACTCACAAGCCCACGTAGACCACCTCTGCTCCCACGGGATGGAGGACTGGGTCCATTTAGTGTCTGAAGATGCAGCTCCTGCATGACTCCCAGGCTGGCAGCCAGCTTCACTCTGTGCAAGATTGGGATAACATGTTGGCTAAGGGTAAACAGCAGCAAAGTAGAATTTTAGAAGTTAATAAACAACATAGAAACTGATACCGTCCACTAACAAACACCACTGCAGCCATTCCAACCACAGCAAACACAGACCAGTATTCCTTCCTCCTATATCCTCCATAGCCACGACTTGACAGAACTTGAAGAACTCACTGATCCCCAAAAAGGAAGTTCCTTTCCTGAGACTTGATTCCACATCATGTTGTATCCTGAAACTCAACCCATGCTCTGGGGAGAACAGACTCAGGGACGTCCTTCTTTGGGCTTTATCCCAAAGGCCTCAAGACATAAGCTTCATCAAACCCCAGAAACTCAACAACCCCCCGCCACTGTGGGATAGAAGCCAGGGATCTAACAATCACTGAAGCACTTAGTTACATGCTAAGCCTTTTCATTGTCCCATGGTTTCCTTTGGAGACAGGGTCTTACTACATTGCCCAGTTTGTATTCAACTTACTCTGTAGCTCAAGTTCAAGGCCTTAAACCTGAGATCCTCCTGTTCTGCCCTTAGCTTCCTCAAGTAGTTAGGATTACAGGCCCATGACACCAGGGTTGTTACAGATGTCAAAATCTGGTCTCCCATACTCTAGTCCCTCACTGGGTACCCACCCTGCCCATTCTCCTTTCTGTACTCTGGCCACTAAGGATAGCCTTTGTTTCTGCATGCTATGCTTCTCCCTGAGAGAACCTCTCAGCTCCTTCCCAGGGCCTACCTGCGAGTGGATTAAACTCCTCCTCTGACACCTGTCACTCTTCCCAAGACTCCTCCCTTAAGTAGGATTTCTCCTTATAGGAAGCACTTCATCCAGTCTCTGGTGTTTGGAACTCCTGCTATTCTCTGAGGTCTATGAGGGCAGATTTCAGCTGTCATCTTCCTCCCACATGCCCTGCACTGGCACAGGGCAGAAAGGATGACACTGTGAGGACCCTCTGGCCTGGGTCATGTCTTATTAGTGCTTAAGTCTACACACACACACAAAGAGAGAGAGAGGGAGACAGAGACACAGAGAAACAGAGAGAGACAGAGACAGAGAGAAACATAGTGATGACAGACAGACAGACACACACACACACAGAAAGAGACAGAGACAGATAGAGAAAGATAACAGAGTGGCATGCACACACACACACACACACACACACACACACACACACAGTTTCTTAGAAATTCTACTGGGAAAAGCACAGTTTCAGCCTTAGGAATTGCCAAGTCTACAAAATCCAGCTGGGAATATGCACTGGAAACTGGGCTGCTTCAGTTGAGTGACTCATGACCCTAAGATCTGTGTGCTTTTCATGCTCATATGGCCCTGTCTTGGCAGCCCACATCTAAATATCTGTATTGATATTTCTTTCATACATATGGCTTTTTGCTGTTGTTGTTTTAATTCTTTATTTCTTATAGTCGTGATAATGCAAGCAGAACCCTTATGGTCAGGGGGTAAGCTGAAAAATAATAATGAGAAACACACACACACACACATACCACATATACACAGCATCCAAAACAATCCACTCCATTCAACATAATTTCATATGTGGTTCTCAAAAGTCTTTTAACACCCAGATAAGGTCAAATACTACATGCACACATAAACCAACCAATTTCCACCCCCACACAGGCTTGGACATACCACATACATGCACAGCCCCACTCTACACATAACTGTGCATGCGCCACACTCACCCTTCAGAGGACCTTTGTTGAGGCTCTTACTTTGAACCAAGCCCCACCCCTCTTCTCTACCCATGCTCCATCACCCAGTCCAGCCCAACTTGAAGCTATTTGCCCTGTGCTAAAGTTATTTTATTTTTGAACAATGAGGAGTCAAAAGTCATGTCAGTTCCTAGAACCAGTTCCAGTGAAGGCAAGTGTAAGGGTTAGTTCTGCCCCGGGTCACCGCCTCTTGGCTTCTCTCTGGGGCTACAGATGGAAGCCACTCCAGGACTTTGAGCAGCTCTGCTCTAACAGACACTCTGCTAGCCCTACCCCCTATCCTGTCTTACTCATCAAATGGGAGGGGTTGCCCTATAGGGCTCTCCTGTTACAGAGACCGAACTTCCCAGTCACTGACAGATTAGTGTGTCTGTATCAGTTATGTGTCTTACTGCTATGAGAAAACACCTGGCAAAAGCAACTTGAAGGATTTATTTTGGCCCAGAGTTCAAGGGTATATAGCCTTATCACTGCAGAAAGGTCACGGGATCAGGAGCTTGAGAAGACTTATTTCATTGTGTCTACAGTCAGGTAGCAGACAGAATAAAAAAATGAATGTTCCCTGTCCCTAGAGGCATTGCACATGTGGCTGCTGTGTCACATGTGTGTCAATAGGGGGCAGAGCAGAGAGAATCTATGTCTATGCTCACTGTAAATGAATGATTAGCAGCTTGAAATTCCCGACAAAAGTGAGTCTGAGATGACCACCAGTCCAGCACCAGTCAGGCCCAGAGGGGCTCCCAGGATTAGAAGCAAGCCAGAGGCTAGAAGAACCCCACGTGGGACTATGGGTTCTGGCTGGGAGTGAGCCTGAGATGACCCTCTCAAGGTAAGCCTGAGACAATCGCCAATGGGTACCATGAGGGCCAGACAGAGAGCTAGCCCGAGATAACTACAATCTGGCAGCGCACAGGCCTTGCTGGGAGCACGCTTAAGATGACCCCTGCCCAGCACCATAACACTCAAACGGGGGCATAGCACTACTGAGCTCACTCCTGATGACCCCAGGCACTCAGACCCTGGCACCAGTAAGAGGAGCAAGTAAGTGGTGGAGAAATGGAAGAGAAACAGAAACAGAAGGATGTGTGAACCATGAAGAGAGGCAGATCTGCAGTGAGGAGCAGCCTGTTGTGAGCTGGTGATGCCATCTGAGACCATGGGGGTGAGAGGGGTACCTCTGAGTTCAAGGCCCTGCAGTAGCAGAGGTCTGTTACCACCGAAGGCCAGGTGGACTTCCTTGGTCTGGGCTGGCACCCGGGACATGGATAACTGAGGACTGTGTAAAACTGGCCCCACCCCTTACCTGAGCATCTTGGAGAGCTGGCCCTAGTGAGGGAGAGATCCCTTCACCTCCCTTTTGCCCTCCCCTCTGGTGGTGGGCTGGAAAGCTGGCCCCAGTGGGGTCCTAGGAGCAGGAGAACTGTCCCTGCCCCTCATATACTGCAGCACTCAGGAGAGCAGGCCCCGCACCTCACCCAAGCAGCAGAATAATGCTGACCGGGGTAGCAGCAATGTGGGTGAGGCAGCCCGTAGGATTTAAGCAAGGGCGAGCTAGCCTAGCCCTGCCTTGTGTCTTGCAGTGTGAGTGAAGGAGAGATGCTCTCCCCCATCCTTGCCCCATGAGAACAGGAGAGCTGGGCCCTGCTCCTCACCTGGGCAGCACAGTAGAGCTGGACCTGCACGGGAGGGTGGGGAGCTTGCGGGTGAGCCAGCCCTGGGGGCATGAGCTGGCCCTGCCTCTTGTCTGCTGGATGGTGGCACACCCTCCTGTCCTCCCTCCTCCCTTGCCATCCAGGGCAGACTGGAGCTGGCCCCAGTCATGAGAGTGGGAAAGCTGGCCATGCCCCTCACCGGCTTTAATACTCAGGAAAGTGGGCCCTGCACCCCACCTGGGCAGAGCTGGCCCTGGTTGTGGGGGTGAGCTGGCCCCAAAGGCAAGAGGGTGGGACAGCTGCCAGACTGTGATCTCAGATACCTCTCAGGCCCAGAGCCAGGGCTTTGAATTGGCCTAGCCCATCATCTACCCTGTTGATGAACTGCTAGAATGCAAAAAGGAGCTGGTTCTGCAGATCCAAAAATACAGGGTAACCGTGACACAGGACAGCAACAGGATAGCTGAGAGGAGTCCCAGTGAGGATTCAGTATTGATACAGTAGCAGAAGACAGAAGACGGAGACCGAGGAGCAGTTGCAATGAACCTTTGCGAGCTTAGAGTGTGAACAAAAGGTAATATTGTGGGACAGAGTGGCACACTACAGCTTCCACAATGAGTTGTTTTTCTCTGTTCAGAGGGAAGTTGCAAGGGTATGAGGGGCAGTGGACATGAGTGGGATTGGGTTGCATGATGTGAAATTCACAAAGAACCAACAAAAACTTTAAAAACAAAATAAGAAGGTTGTCTCGGCTGCTCTGGAGGATTCAAACAGGATTAGTAGAGTACCTCTGATCCAACCATGACCAGGTGAGCTAGCATTACTACTTCAAATCCTAAGAGATCCTTGTCAGCAGCATCATGGGAGGACGTGAAGAAGGAGTCTGAGGAGAGAGAAAACCGAAACCTTCCAAATCACAAGCAATGTCCAAGCAGTGGGCTGTTTCTTAGAAACAATGCATCTCAAGCAAAACGGAAAAAGAAAAAAATGAGTACTTGAATGAAGATGTGAATGTATCTATGGAGAACCTGAACAGAGCTCACAGGTGCCTCACGATGGAGAGCTGACAGCAACCAACAGCCATGGAGTAAGGGAAGAAACTGCAGTGGCCTCAAAGAAGGACCGTCAGCTAAAGAAACAAGCGGCAAACAAGAATGCAACGGTGTGTTTCCATCGTCGACAACCTGGCCATGGCATTGCTGACTGCCCAGCTGTGCTGAGAGTCAGGGCATAGACTCCAGCATTTGTTACCGCTGCAGGTCCATGGAGCACGAGATGACAAAGTGCAGAGCCAACGCAGACCCTGCGCTTGGTGGATTTCCTTTTGCAAAATGTTTTGTCTACAGATAAATGGGTCTCACCTGTCCAAATCCTGCCTGATAATGCCAAAGGAGTCTATGCTGCTGGTGGAAGCTGTAAACTCTGTGGCTCCATGGACCATTTTAAGAAAGATTGCCCTGAAAATCAGAACTCAGATCGGATCATCACAGTTGGTCGCTGGGCAAAGGGAATAAGTACAGACTATGAAGGTGTGCCGGAAGTGCCCAAACTGAAGAAACCTAAAGCCAAAGTGCCCAATGCTGTTAATTTTGGATAAGAATTGGTACAGTTGTCAATTCCCACTTCAAGGTTACTTTCCAAAGTAAGCCTTTAGAGATTAAAGCTGGGTGCTTGTAGAGGTGAGCCTGTGCCACAGACGCCACCCGGACCTCGATGGGGGCAGGCTGCCTACAATCTATCAAGGAGTACAGGGTGATTAATTATACTGTCCAGATGTGTGAGCACGTGTGTGTGTGTGTGTGTGTGTGTCTGTGTGTCTGTGTGTGTCTGTGTGTGTGTGTGTATGTGTGTGTGTGTGTGTGTTATCTGTCTGTCTGCCTCTCTATGCCTGTGTGTCTATATTTGAAGCACATTCTATGTAGCCCAGGTTGACTTCAAACTAACAACCCTGCTTCAGCATCCAAAGTGCTGAGATTACAGATAATGCGCCTAAGAGCATATTTTAGCAGATGGAACTTAGAAATAACTAGGTGTCTCTATACCTGATTGTAGCAGTCATTGCTTTAAATACAAATTATGAATCAAAATTGATGCCCAAACAAAGCACACACATGCCTTTCAGCTCGTGAATAAATATTTTGTTACATGCTCTTTAAAAAAAAGAAAGAAAGAAAGAAATGAATGAATGTTCAGGTTTGGTTCACTCCTTTTTATCCAACCCAGGACCCTAGCCCATAGAATGGAGTCACTCAGAGTTATGAGTCTTCACATTTTAATTAACCCAATCTGAACAATTCCTCACAGGCATGCAAACAGCCTTGTCTCAGCTGACTGTATTCTATCTAGTCAACAATCATTATTAACAATTACAAGCCCTCTCAGAATTTCCCATAGTGTTATTTTTTTCCCTTTGAAGAATGTTTTTTAATTTATTTTTCCATACGATATATTTTGATTATATTCTTCCACGCCGAACTTCTCCCAGATCCTTCTCACCTCCTTATCCACCCAACTTCATATTCTATGTCTTTCTGTCTCAAAACAAAAATCAAAATCAACCAACCAACAAAAACAAACAAAACAGTAAGATTTAAAAACAAAAAACAAAAAAAAAATCAAACCAAACCTCAAAGTACACACAACAAAACAAATGAATGACAAGAACAAAAACAAAAACAAACAAAATAAGCAAGAAACAAAAATATAGGCAAATATAGAGTTCACTTTGTGTTTGTCATCAGCTCCTGAGCATAGGACAGAGTGGCCCACAGGCTGTCCCCCGCGCACGCTGCGTGGCTGTGCACAGGGGAATTTCAGAGCAGGACCTCTGGCCCACACACCAGGGCCTGCTGACCCAGCCCAACATACCATTCTGCAAAATGGAGGGTAAATTCCAGAAGCTTCATTTTTACAAAGCACCTACCCCCATAGCCATATATGTAGAGGCTCATCAGCCCTTTATAATCTACAGTCACTGTAACGTGACAGGCCTAAGGGACAGAGATACCAGGTTCCACAAAACATTACTGCAGAAGCCCAAAGACCAGTCACCACCATGTGAATACATCTCCAAGAGGTTTCCTTCTGTTCTCGAAGACCCTGTTTCTGCACCATGCATGGCTGATTGCCACCATTCTATGAACAGATGCGGGGAAGTGTTAAGGTGGGCAGGGACGTATGCATCCCCACAGACCTTCTACAAATATTGTTTCAGTTTATCTTTTACTCTAGGTGCTTAGGGACACAGAGCTATGAGCCTCTAGCCTTTGTTCATTCTCTTAGTGGGAGGCAGTCAGGAGACAGGAGTGGGTAAAGGAGGTTGGGTGGGAACCCCAGGACCGAGGCCAATCAATGGTCTGACCCACTGAGCTATGTTGGACCCAAGGAGCCTGTCTGCCATGGGCCACATACCTCTATAAGGTATGCATCACAGAAAACAGGAAGTCCAGTGGCTTAACCCCATGGGAGGAACTTTGCAGCTGCATAGCTTAGTCCCTCAATCTTAGCAATCTTCTCTCACCCAGTTTCCATCATTCATGTTGCCTGTACTGTAAGACACTAAATTACAGAAATAATTAAGTCATGAGGCTTAAGAATTATCACAGTATAATCTTACTTTAATGGTTTTTGTTAATCTCTTCTGAGTTAGAAGTTAAATGGTACTGTAGCCAGGGAGGCACAGGGAATGTATCTAGGATGCCAAGGGTTCAGTAGTCCCTGGAGATTACCCACTAGAGTCTAAGGTCTTATCCCCCAAAGATGAAAGGGTAACTGTAACAGTCACAGATTGGAGTCTGCTGTGTGCTGCTTGCTGGGGTGCACTAGGCACTTCTATGATAGTCTCCTTCAATCGCAGTCTGCCTGACCCACCCCGTCTCTCCCTTCTCCTGTTCTTTCAGCCTGATGCCCCGACACTCTCCCCTGCATGCCTGTGACCTACTCTGTGCCTTTGAGCTGCCTGCGTGCTGACCCCTTTGCCACTTTGCTTTGCTGAGTTGCTTTTGTTTTGTTTTTGCTTGTTTGTTTCCTTTCTTAAATCTTTACTTTTAGGCACCGTCTCAGACCATTGTATCTGAAATTACCCCACCCCTTACACAGTGGTCTCCATGGCACGGACAGTTTATACCAGCCTGCTCATGCCAATTAGCAGGCACTGATGCTGCATCAGAAACTGTAGGTCATCTGGAAGTGATCTGGTGTGTATGGATGATGGATCAGGTTTGTAGAAACATCACACTCTGTGACATGAAGGGCCCGAACACTTGGAGTTGGGCATACACAGAGCCCAAGTGCCAGATCACTGAGAACACCTAGAGCCAACTCTAGTTTGCTGATTTCTTTACCTCATTTTCTAGTCTCTAACCAGAGCAGAGGATTCATCTGTTTGTTCATTGACAGCCTCTACTACTGAAACAGGGCTGGTGCTCAGAAAGCTTTGTCTATCTGAGTACCATCAGTCAGAGTTCAGTCCCTATCTCTCTGAATTGCCACTGCTGTTCCTGTGTGTCTAGTAACCAAAGGACATGTCTAAACTTACACGGTGGCTCAGTGAATCTGGCTGTGTTAGCTGCCAGCAGACACCATGCTGTCTTAACCAGTTCCCTGGGCCCCCTAGTTCTAGAAGCCATGCTGATCAACCACTGTTCAGATGTGTACAGCCAGGAGGAGGTCAGAGTATGGCTCACCGAGTATGACTCGGCAAGGAAGGTTGCAGCATCAAGCATGACTTCTTAGTATGCAGTGGTAGTATATTCTGCATATTGACTTTTGGACAATGTGTAATTACCCAGACTTATCAATTGGTCACAACCACTTTCTTTCAAGGGATTTAGTACAAAGATTACTTTCTATTTTATGGGCAGATTGGGCCACATAATCCTTGGCATTGTGAGGACAGATATCCAGTTTATACCCAAACAATTACATCCTAGGAGCTGTTTTTCAGAGGACATAAGCTTCTTGTTATGTCCATGGAGACAACCTAGACCTCTCCACATCCTAGGGTCTTGGGACCCGAAATTTCACTGATATTTGGGCTCACCCTATACTCCACACAGCATGCTTTGCTGCTAATATTTCCTTTTGGTTCTATAGGTTCTTCCAGGCCCAAGTAGATACACCATTTACATTGCATCCTGGACATGGGTGCACAACGCAGCCATGGTTCTTCGAACTCTGCACCAACCCAAGGGCTCAGCAGGCAGGGTGGGGCCTCAGCCAAGCTTACTTCCCACATCCCTGGTCCAAATCCTCACTTAGCTTTGCTGATTTCTGGAGCCACAGGCACATACAGCTCCAAGCCGTTCACACCATGGTGGTTGAGAACAGTATCAGAGTTCCATAGAATCACTGGGGATCCTGGGCATCGCTAAAAGGCTGTAGTTTGTCCTCATGTTTGTCCTCCTCTACTTCATATCATTCTTTTCTTCTGATTCAGACCTACATCAGGTATAGAGTAGCTGGACCAAGACTATTGATCTATTATTTCCTCTGCCACAGGAGTCCTCAGTCTTTCTGTATGCCATTCATAGTATTTCTGCTTCTCTGATTGAAGCCAAGCTGGTGTGCCCCCAAATCCTTGTAGAGTTTAGCTCCCATCTTCGGGAGCATATGATGAGGCAAGGACCCTCAGTATGCTTGCCAGTTCCTAAACCTGGTGTTAGGAATGTGCTATTGTCAATATAGTGGACCAGTGTGCCTTACAGCCGACATCTAGCAGTTTCAGGTTATTTTGAGCTAGGTCATGGCCACACTGAGGAAATTAACATAACTATGAATGAGACTGGTGTCTGCTGCATATAAATGTAGCCTTGTCCAGAACACTGACTACATGCAATAAGCCTGAGGCCACGGGCTTTGGCCAAGATGTAGGAATTCAGTTGCAGTTATTACTTAATTGAGTCTGAAGTGGTCTCCCAACCCCTGCCAAGATCTAGCTCATTTGTGAGTGCCAAACTGTGAATTAAGTGGGACCTAAGATGGCAATCACCACCTTGCACAATTCCTGTGTCACTAATCTAAATCCTCAGGGAGGCAATGTTATCTAATGGTTCCTTTCCTAATGGCCATTCTAGAAACTTCCAGGTGGATTTCCATTGTATCTTAGACTAAAAGCAGAGGGAAAAGTGCCAAGTTACTGGAACAAGCATTGTTACCACTTTTTACACACTTGAAACAAAAGAATTGTTATGTTCTCTGGACTCTGTCATCCCACTGGGAGTCAGATCAGACCTGGGCCAAGATTTTATTCCCTTCCTTTCCCATGGGGCTCCACTCTAACACAAAAGTTATGGTGGCTTTTCTAGTGTGGCCTTACCTTCATCACCTCAACGCCCGGGCCCAACACTCCCCAAAAGTTAGTAGGATTCACCTTTCCACTGAGGTGGTTAAGTAAATGGTTATAAATTCACTTGGAGTGTGTGGAGGTGGGGGAGGGGTATAGGTGAAGTCTCTTAGTGAATGTGATGCTTTCTCTCTGGGATGTTCCTTTCTTCTATGGTGCCCAAAATTTCATACAAGGAGCTCTGCGGCACATTGCCACCATGGTTTCCAGCTATCTGAATGAAAGTCTTCCGCCATCTTGAAGTCAGTCTGCCACTGCCACTGAGTCAGTGTGGGTCATTACCTTGTGCAGCTTCCATCAGCTGTGGTAACTGACTGGACAAACTCCTCAGATTCAGGCAAGAACAGGTCCTTTTCCCTCAAAAGCCTGAGATATTGTACAACCCATTCCCAGTTACTTGTCTGGTTACCCTGAAGGGAGATAGAGGTAGATCCCAAGAGGAGCATATACAGTACTACAAGTCACGGGCTTATGGCTGTCTCAATCAAATGAGAGAACGATAGATAGACTTTCACTGGTCATTTCTGAAGGCCAAGAGAATCGAGAAAACCGGAAATTTCAAAGGTTATACATTAATCAACATAGGTAAAAAATCAGTAGTTTGTCTTTTTCTAGCTGTAGGTCTTGGTTGATTCTTCCTTTATTTTCTTACCATTTTGTTGAATATCACTAAGTTTACATACCATAGCATAAAAATTCATTTAGTTCATCTATGTCTTACACACATAACGTAATGTGAATCCCATACAATATTTTTAATGTACCTACATGATCTACCACATATGGCCAGGAGTAGAACTTTCAATGTGTGATGTCATGTCTAAATCAAAAAGTTTCAAAGTGAAGATAATTTGGATTTTAGACTTTCAGATAAAAGATGCTCCACCCTCAGTACAATGGGGTCAATATTACCTCTAATCACAGCACAAGGTAGCTGCTATTTTCTGTTTTAAGAGGAGAAACAGTCGCAGTATTTCCAACATAGTTGGAGAATTACCTTACCTTTGTAAACTCAGTCTCCAAGGTAAGTTGTACCACAAATGGAATGGTTTACAAGTCAGTGGGCCAAGGAAAATATATCTATAATTTTCCATACTATTCAATTAACTAAAGCTGTCCTAGTTTTTTTTTTACATGCAATTGTTCAAACCACACTATTACTTAATATTTATTTATTTATGTGTGATGTCATGTCTAAATCAAAAAGTTCCAAAATGAAGATAATTTGGATTTTAGACTTTCAGATAAAAGATGCTCCACCCTCAGTACAATGGAGTCAATATTACCTCTAATCACAGCACAAGGTAGCTGCTATTTTCTGTTTTCTTTAAGAGGAGAAATAGTCACAGTATTTCCAACATAGTTGGAGAATTACCTTACCTTTGCAAACTCAGTCTCCAAGGTAAGTTGAACCACAAATGGAATGGTTTACAGGCCAGTGGGCCAAGGTAAATATATCTATAATTTTCCATACTATTCATTTAACTAAAGCTGTCCTAGTTTTTTTTTTACATGCAATTGTTCAAACCACACTATTACTTAATATTTATTTCATTGAAAGTATCTTGAAGATCCCTCATGAATCTTACACTTTTCTCCAGCACAATTGTGTTGTTTATGACTTTTACCAATCTTTTTCTGTTTACACCACTGAACTGGCACCTTGAAGGATCATAAAACAAAAATTACTAAATATTTATTTTAGATATGTGTCCCCATGTATGTATAATACTGCTGTAAATACTTATTTTAGATATCAGTTGTTGTCAACAGTGTCTGTGAAGTTTCTAATTGACATCAACTTCTTAAAGTAATCTTCAGAAGTAAAAATATCACCTCCTCATTTAAGTTGGGTTGTGATATTTTCCTTTTAATTCTGATGTTAACCTCCATAAATTATAGTGTATTGTTGAGGAAAATATTTAAAAAGTTGATTTTGCATGTTCCCACGCTTTTACCTCTAGCTCTC
Organism: Apodemus sylvaticus; assembly: GCF_947179515.1. NCBI lineage: Eukaryota > Metazoa > Chordata > Mammalia > Rodentia > Muridae > Apodemus > Apodemus sylvaticus. The sequence goes on along the minus strand of NC_067485.1, from coordinate 35,335,707 downwards.
TGCCCCGGTGGCCTAGGCAGCCATGCACTGGCAAGCAATGCCAACCTGGTTTTATCTCATGGAGATTCATGGGCCTGGAGCTCCCAAAATGTCTCCCTGCCCCCAGGTCACTAGGTTCCCACATGGGAGTTGCTACCATGCCAACCCTGTGCTTCAAATCCCCCACAGCACCTCAGACAAACCCACACTTTGCCACCATACCTTTCTCTCCTGAAACCAAATTATATCCTTATTTTTATGAAAATATGATATCAATTGGCTTGATATAAATTCTGTCTTCCAAAATGCTACATTGTTAGTAAGTGAATACCATGCTGTGCATAGCTAGGTAATATGAAAGAACATAAATGAGTTAAAATTAATAGAAAAATAGAGACTGTCCTAGTTAAGGTTACTATTGCTCTGATAAAACAGCATGACCAAAGCAACTTTGGAAGAAAGGGTTTATCTGTCTTACTCTTCTATGTTAGTGTTCATCATTGAAGACAGTCAGAACAGGAACTCAAATATGGCTGGAACCTGGGGGCATGAGCTCATGAAGAGGTCATGGAGCAGTGCTACTCAGAGGTTTGCGCCTTGGCTTGCTTAGCACGCTTTCTGACTGAAGCCAGAGTCTTCAGCACTAGGGTAGACCCACCCACAATGGGATGAGCCCTCCCACAGCAATCACTAATTAGGAAAATACCCCACATGCTTGCCTGCAGCCTGATCTGAAGGAGACATTTTCTCAATTAAGGCTCCCTCCTCTCAGATGGCTCTAGTTGGTGCCAAGCTGACCTAAAACTAGCCAGGACAGCCGCAGCCATGTCCCCACCCCCCATATGCCAGCATTTGAATAGCTGGCCAAACTGAGAACTGGAAAACAACAACAACTGGTATTAAAGTGCATCTCAATTACACTAAAACTTGATGATAGTAAAAAGCTCATCAAAGCCCTGCCCCAAGGCTTGGCCCAGTAAATGAGGAGGGAGGAGTGACTGAGAACAAACCCAAGAAGAACTTGCAGGCCTACGAGTCTTAGGAGTGCAGAGGAGAACTTTGGGGCTGGAGTCAGAGCAGAGGGCACCAGCAGAAGGGGGGTTTGCTGTTCAGTTTTTTTGGTTTGGGGGTTTGGGGCCTTTTGGTTTGGTTTGGTTTGGTTAGCTTTTGATATTTAGTTTCTGATTTTAGTTTTTTGAGATTTGGCTTTTCTTTTCTTCTTTCCTCATTTGAAAAGGATGCTTCAACTTCCTGCGGTAGTTACAGTCAAGTAACAACCCAGCCTCAACTGAGCACTTGAGATCCTCATGTCAAAGCAACACAACACGCCTCTCACTGCTCAGAAACCCTCTGATGGACGCAACTTAGCAGCAATTGCTATGAGCAAGGCCAGCCGGCCGTTGCGCAGCAGGAGACATGCTGAGACTTGTACTCTGAGAACCATTGGCTACTTTATAGAGAAGCCACCATGCTACTAAGTGTTTCTGAGGCAGAAGAATCTACCCCTCCCTTGTGATCAAATCAGAAATCAAGTAAACATTCACAACATGCATTCTTTTCTCTTCTTTCCCTCCCCTCTCTGATGTCAACGTCTTTAAAAATTAATCAAAGTAGCCAATGTTTAATGCTCATAGAATTGCTCATACTATGGGGTACCATGTCATATTTCGGAATATATATACAGTGGATGTCTGAACCCTCAAACATTTATTACGTCAGGTATGGTGGAGACACTCAATACCCTGTCTAGCTTTTAAAAGCCACATGCACCATGTGTAGTCATCTTGTTCTGTAGCACACAGCAGCACAAATTTCCTCCTTTGTGAAAACGGTGACCAATGATCAGCTTTTCCCTACCTCTGAGGATTTCCTAAGGGCTTTGGGGTGCAGGGCTTATGGAGGCATGGGTACCCAGAGCACAGGGGTGATGGGCAGGGCTCAGCACTAAGGTTTTCTGTGTGTGGTTCTATCATAACACAGCAATTCTTCAGTAAACTGAAGAGAAAGAGAGAAAGCCAGGAAACCATTTCAAGTCTCCCTTTTGTCTTATTTTTACTTTATAAATGATGAAAATTGACAAAGAACATTCTAGAAAAGGAAGCAGAATCCAACAATGAAAGAGAGGCAGGAGAGAGCCATAAGTGTGTGAGGAACACCTTACCATCTCCAAGAGAGACGATGGCTCTAACTCTCATCTCTTTTGGAGCTGATTGCTTGAGGAGGAAGGCAAGCTCAGTATGGATTCCTTCCTGGAAATCTACCCCAGCACAGGAGGCATCATGTAGGTTACTATGGTAACACTGTAGTGGGGCACTGGCATGTGGCTGGGCCCGGACTTTGTGTCTTCCGCATCCTTCCTGGTTTCTCCAAATGCTGGCGACAGCAGTTTGTGAGCATCTTTGAGACACAAGATCTTTAAGCTCTGACCTCAGCCCTGGTATGCTTGCTTCAGCACTTTAAGGACTCCAGAGCTCTGAAGAGTGAGCACTGTGACTCCTGCTAAGTCAGCAAACCTCTACCTACAGTTTAAGCTTTTATGTGCAAAAAATGTAGGGGTATTGTAGCGGGGTATATGTAGTGTGAATGTGCCCTAATTCATAGCAATGCACCACCACTGCTGTAGTTTTGTGACCCTTTTCACAGGCTTCGTTTACAACTTCACAGAAGAGCCTCTGAAAGTCCTGGACTGGCAAGGAGTGTCATTGTCTTAGGAACAGAAGTCAGTCTCCACTCTCTTCTCCCTGCCTCCCCCTTTCTCCTGCCTCATCGATAAACATAGAGCCCTGCACCTGCTGGCCACTCATTTGATGCTGTAAATCTATCTTGTTGATTTTCTCAAAGAACCAGCTCCTGGATTCGTTAATTCTTTGTACGGTTCGCTTTGTTTATGCTGTAAATCTATTTTTCCGTGATGGTTTCTGTGGTGGTTTGAATAAGAATGGCCCCTATAGACTCATGTATTTGAATGCTTATTTATGCACTATTTGTTGGAGTAGCTGTGGCCTTATGTCACTAAGGGTGGGCTTTGAGGTTTCAAAAGTCAAAGCCAGGCCCAGTGACTCTTTCCTCCTGATGCCTGCATGAACAGAAGTAGAACTCTCAGTTACCTCTCCAGCACTGGGTCTCCCTGGGTGATGCTCTGTGTCCTGCCATGTCGACAATGGACTGAACCTCCAGCACTGTACTCTAGAAGAGTTGCCTTGGTCATGGTGTCTCTTCACAGCACTAGGATACTGCCTAAGACAGCATCCTTTGTTAGATGAGGTACCGAGTCACAAAACTACGGCAGTGGTGGTGCAGTGCTATGAATTAGGGCATATTCACACTACATATCCTGCTGCGAGCTCTGCCCATGACATTCATTTTTTCTGAATTGCTTCTGAAAGCCTCTTACAAAAACATCAGGTGACCACTCCTTTACACTCATTTAAAAGTACTAAAGTGAAAGCCTAGAGCCAGTGTTCTCCAGTAACATTCTAGAGACAGTCCACATTTATCTGACTCTGGTACTGTGATGGCTAGTTTTTATGTCAACTTAACACTTTAGGATGATGTAAGGAGAGGAAATCCTAACTGAGAAGATGCCTCCATATGATTGGCTTGTTGGAAAGTCTTAGGGCATTTTCTTGTTTGATGACTAAGATGGCAGGGCCCAGCCTACTGTGATTGGTGCCACCTCTAGGCAAATAGTCCTGGGTGGTATAAGAAAGACAGGCCATGGAGAACAAATGGGTAAGCAGTATCTTTCCATAGCTTCTGCATCAGCTCCTGCCCTTAGGTTCCTGCCCTGAGTTCATGACCTAACATCCTTGGATGATAGATAGACTGGGATGTAGAAGAAGTGAAATTAACCCTTTACTCCCCAGGTTGCTTGTGGTCATGGTGTTTTATCACAGGAATAGAAACCCTAAATAAGAAAGAGGCCAAGCTTTGAACAGATCACTGATGATTCTGCCATATACACATATCTTAGCTGAAAAACTTACCAGCTGTACAAGAAGGCCTAAAACAAGCAGGCAAGTCACCTGGTAGACTGGTGGGGAGCAGAATAGCTGGTGCAATGGCAACCACTATGGTTTCACTTATCCTTTGATTTATTCTGCAATTATACACCGAGAGTATTCTGTATACCAGTGTCCCTCCAGATGTGAACAAGCCAGACCCACTCCCTGCCTCATACTGAAGTACGAGGGAAAATGAAAATTTTATTCATTGAACAGTCCAGGTTGGTGTCTTCATCCTTAGCTTCTGCCCCTTCCCCTCTTCCCTAACTTATCTCTACTTTCTTTTTGTGGTTTAAGGGTTTAAACTTAAGAGCTTGTACACACTAGGCAATTCCTCTATCACTGAGCCACCCCCCTAGTCCTGCGGCCCTGCCTATCTTTGTTTCTAACAAACCTCCATATGGCCATGGTCCAAAGGTATAAGACTCAACTGCCTATTCACCCATCTTTTCTCAGTCTACATCATATTAACATATTTATGCTGAGAATGACCTTAGAGGTCATTCAGTGGCTCCTATTTGTTTCACAAGCGAGGAACTCAAAGGCCCACAGAGTTGACCCCACACTGACAGGGCAGATAGCAAGGCTCCTCCCATCCCCCAGCATCTGACTGTATTTGTGCCACTATGTGATAGACCTTCCAAGCACACATTTTACTCTAGTTATCTTCTAGACTTCTCTCCAGAAAAGACATGTGGAAAGGTCTCCTTAGACTATATTTCTAGCTCCCTAGAGCCCACAATTCTGCTGCCTTTCAGCTAGCAGACTGGAAAGGGATTGCCACCACAAAAGACAAAACATAATAAAATAATGGTCTAAAGGCCAGCAAATGACCAGGTCAGTCAGTCCAGGGCAGAGACAGGAAGACATGAGGGCAAGAGCTCCTCTTTAAGTATATGGAGAATTATTTCCTGGGGGATGAGTCAGCAAAGCTGACTCAACATCTCTCTTGTCAGATGAGCAGCATCAAAAATGGTCCTAAATACTCTCCAACAAAGTGTCTAATAGCACAACACCCCAAATTGAGTAAATAACAACGTTGGGTTACGTGGCTCATGATCCTAGTGCCTGAAAGTCCAAAGAGGCAATTTGTTGTCATCTGGCAAAGATCCACTCAGCAGCACGTGGCAGACAAGTGGATGTGTGCACAATTTTTTTTTTTTGCTTTTGAGGTACCTAACCTACTACCACGACATTGGCATTAATGTTCTCTGAGCATGGAGACTCTCACCCTCTACTAACCATGATATGACCACATCTGTAAAAGTCCTTTTAGCAGTGTTCCAGTAGACACATGAACCTTGGAAGACAAGCAGAGGTAAGCTTCAGCCAAGACTTCATAGAAAGAGGACACAAGCCGTGTAAAAGATTCTGTTTAACCGCTGGCATAAATGGTCCAGAGATCTATCACAAACTATGGAGAAGGTTCAATAAAACTTGGTGGCAATAAGACACAAGATGAAAGTTTAGGTCTCAGGCCTTTAGCACTAGTACTCAAACACCAGAGTTTAATCAGTCAAAGCCCAGGAGAGCCTTTACCTACTCTCCAGCACAATGGTCATGTGGGAAGGGAATACTCAAAAGTACTTCTTGACTCTACATAAGGTCACCCAAGGGGGAGTGGCTCATAATACCACTAGCTCATAATACCACCAAACACCCTTCAGGTTAATTTTGGTTTAAATAAGGTAGTGTGAGGATCTGGGCAATGCAAAGTGATCAACAAGTTACACATGGGGACTTTTTCCAGTTGCCTAACCACAGATCAGGTGCAGAGTGATAGGAACTTTGCAATATGAGGAATTCCCCATTCCAGGAAAAGCCAAAACCACAAGATGGGTATTGACTGGGTATCAGTAATGGCCAACATCACCCCACAAAGGGCCCCCAATCATGTAAAGGGTCAACGCATACCACCAATGAGAGTTGACTAACTCATGCTGTTACCAAAGTCTGCCCCAAAAACTGTATAAAAGGTGTGTACTTTAGAAGCTCAGGATCACCTCAGTCCCAATTGCAAGATGGCCCCAGAATACTGGATCAATAAACCTCATGCTTGTTGCAGTGATCTCAGTCTCTGTGTCTCTGTGAGTAAGGATGCCTAGACACTAGGACTTTCGGTCTAACAGTAGGTTTCTCCTCCCCAGTTTAATTCAGACATTCAAGAGAAGGTTTGGTGGTCGTTTTCTAAGTAGTAACAAACAAACCTAACTAAACACTTACCATTGTTTAAACTTTCTATTGCCATGATAAAGCATCATGACCAAAATTAACTTGTAGAGGAAAAAGTTTATTTCACTTATACTTTTTTATCACGGTTGATCATCAAAAGAAGTTAGGACAGGAACTCAAGGCAGGCACTAAAGCAGAAGCCACGTGGGGAAAACTGTTTACTGACTTGCTTCTCATAGTTTGCTCAGCCTGCTTTCTTATACCATTAGGGCTACCATCCCACAATGGGCACATGAACCAAGAAAATGTCTTACGAACTTGCCTGTAAGATTCTATTCCCCCCCAAAACGTCTAGGTTTGTGTCAACTTGATAAGACAGCATGCCTGTTTTCAGGGTGTCAGTCCATAATTACTGCTTTGACTTTTGATTTAGGCCTGCAAAAGGCCAGAATGTCCTGGAGGGAGTAGGTGGTGAAGGAAGCCACTCACTTCATGGTGGGCAGTGAGCGAGGAAGGACTGAGGAGATGGCAGGGTCCCTCTAATGACCTTCCTTCCTACAGCTCGGCTCTCCACCCTAAAGGTTCTATCCCATTACAAGAGCACCTCAGGTTGGGTATGTGGGCCTCAGGGAACAGTTGAGACCAAAACTAACAGCACTTATCTAATTTTTGTAGACTGGGTGTACAGAGGTAAGAAACAGTCAGTAAGACTCTAAAGAATTCATGCTTGGCAATAGCTCCTCATCAAGGAGGGTCTGGACACCACCTTTGAGAATCAGCGCCCTGACATTTGCAAGCCATAGTTTATTGCTTCTTCTCCAGGCTGCCCTCTGTTGAAAGATAAATTACAAGGGAATCAAAACAACAGACACCCTCAGCAGATCACTCTTTTCTGAATAATACCACATCTTTTAGCACCCTTGTGTTAAAAGATGAATTTCTTCTGGTGGGGTCTTACTGTGAGATACAAAGATAGCATGCACACACACACACACACACACACACACACACACACACACCAGAAACAATGTAAAGCAAGGTCCTGACTGAATAAGCCCCAGACATATTTATTTTCCCTGGGCTGATAGCATAGTCTTGGGTAGAAGCCAATTCTATACCAAAGGCATACAGTAGACTAAGGCATGACATATGGGAAGTGGAGAGACAGAGAGAACCTATCTAGACAGACCCCTTTGGCGGATAAAGGACTCCCTTGACCCAGAGAAGCAGTAGGTATGCTGGGAGGTTTAAGGAAAGGCAGCCTTTGACACTGTTATATCCTGACTCCCAACCTCAAAGGACTTTTGCTTCTGGGGTCATGTGGTCAAGAGGCCTGAAACTGGTGCCGAGCAAATGGGAAGGAGAGGTCAGAGTGCAGTGATGGCTGCCCTCCTAAGCATGCATGCTTTCTGTGACCCCCCCCCCCCGTTCTTTGCTTTTATCCTTAAATAACACACAGTAGCCTGGTTTAAATTCTCACCAGGTAGTGCTGGAGGTTAAGTGTGAAAGGATAACTTTTTGTGTGTTTTCTGGGGGAAATCTACATAGGAAATGAAGCCATCAAAACTATGCCTCACTATTCGTTTTTTTGCTATTTAAAACAAACAAACAACTGCAACTGAAAAACAAAATACAGCTAGAGAGAAATATGGAAAAATCACCTTCTTCCTGAAAGAAGAATGACAGGAGGAGGGAGGAGCTACAACGCAAAGAGAATGGCTGACTGAGTGAGAGTGTGAGCGTCAGGACCAGTTCTCCCTCTCTGAGGGGACCTCAGTTCTTGGTCCTCAGAAGTCCATTGCTCAGGAGGCCTAGGGAAGGAGCTAAGAATCGCTTGTTGTGACTCTTATCAGTTACCTCTGGCCAGCACAAAGCTTTGTCCACAGCACTGGGCCTGTTGCTCTAGGCTATGCAGGCCTGTTTCCAGACAATGAAGGGTTGTCTTCTGGGATGCCCTGCCAGGACCACCTGCAGGCAATGTTTATAAACCCTGGCAGCGACTGATTGATCTCACAATGGGACTGTGTAACATAAACACCCCATTATTCTATAAAAGAATATGCACCACCCAACACCACCTAGATCTTCTAAGAATAGGCTTGGGAGTTACAATGTGCACAGGCCACTCAAGGAGAAACAGAGTCTTTCCTTTGAAGCAAGAGTAGTAGCATTAGCACTAACTTTATGCATGGACAGAGTGGTATTTTAGTCTCTCTGGAAACCAGGATTCAAAACTGGAGCAGAACTCACAACTCTGAATTTCCTGCTCAAGGGTTCCTAGAGCATTGTGACTCTGTGTGTGTGTGTGTGTTTCAGTGTATATGACTGGGTGTGTACATGCTCTGCACAAGTGTATGCGTACGTGTGACCTTCAGAGGTTTGCTTATTTGAGCATTCATTTTAAAAGGGCACACCCAGAGGGATTTTATGAGGGGACATACTGGAATGTAGACACTGGGGAAAAATATTTTTTTTTCATAATAGCAAGTGGGCAAAGCCAAATTTGAGGGGAAAAAAGCAGAGAAGGGAGAAAGAGATCAGCCTGTGATTGGCAGAGGTAAGCACACACTGAACAACAACAACACCCAATAGCACCCAAACAATGGCTTCTCACTCCAGAACACAGCCTGGCAGAGTTCATTTCTCAGGACTCAGATGCTTTTAACTTAACCAATTTGGTGCTCATTAGGCATTAAATATTTAAATAAATAAATAAATAAATAAAAAGTCATATGTTAGAGATGCTATTTATATTTGGAAACAAGAGATCATTTTTAAGCCCAATGGATATTTTCTAAAACAAATGAATTTGGAGTTAATTTAAAGCCAATTTCTTTCTTAAAGGGGCAGGAACGCAGGCCACAACGCCTATGTCCTGGCTGCTCCCAGGGACCTCTTTTTAGCAGAGGTGAGGTAAGTGGAATTATCCTGTCCCTAGATGCAGACTTTACAGGGCATCAAGATTTATGACCACCAGGGCTGCCTGTGAGAACTTGTAGGGACTCAGCTACAAATGTTTCTGCTGTCACCATAACATAACTACCTGAGGTGATTACACACCCGAGAGGAAAAATAAACAGTGAACAAAACCTCACCTCACAGGGCACCAAGGGTACTGTAATTATGGACTATATCAAGGTGGACTCCAGTCACAGCCCCAGCACTAGAAAATTCTCTTTTCTCTTGCCTCATAGGTATAATAATAGTAAAAAAAAAAAAAAAAAAAAAAAAAAAAAAAAAACAAACAAACAAACAAAAAAAAAAACCAGTTTTAAAATGAGAAAGCGTGAAGACCTTAACAACAAATGGAGATTGTGAAGTAAACGGCACACTGAGATTAGACTACTTAAAATGCACTTTGACTTTGCTCAGCTGGTCTATCAGAAATTTGTGCAGACCATGACCAAACACCAGACAAAAACAAGTTAACAAAGAAAAGGCTTATTTTTCCTCAAAGTTTCAGAGCCCATCACTGCAGGGAAGGGATTGTGGTAGCACAGTTTATGGTGGAGAGAGGTGGAAAGAGGATGTTCACATCCCAGCAGATAGGAAGCAGAGAACACAGCAGATGTTAGGGTTCTGTCTAAGCTCCACCCTACAATTACCTGACAACAGCCAGGTATGCCCCGCCCCACAGTTGCCTGGCAACAGCCAGGGAGGCCTGGCCTATAAAAGAGGATGCTAGGCCCCTCCTCTCTCTCTTACTCCTCTTGCCCTGCTTGGACTCTCCTTTCCTCCCCTCTCTCTCCACGTGGTCATGGCTGGCCTGCACTTCTCTTCTCTCTCTCTTTCTCTCTCTCTCTCTCTCTCTCTCTCTCTCTCTCTCTCTCTCTCTCTCTCTCTCTCTCTCTGCCTTTCTCTGCCTCCACTACCCCATTAACTCCCATCCTCTGCACTGAATAAGCTCTACTCTATACCATGTCTGTGTGTGTCTGGTCCCTTGGGGGAAGGGATGCCTGGGCCTGGGCCCACCTAGGCACCCGCTTCCCCCACACCGCCACATCGCCACACCGCCACACTGCCATATACCACATTCTCTAAAACCGCTTTCTCTTCTTATGAACACAACAGCAGGGACAGGGCTGCTGTCATCCTCACAGGCCCATCCTGAGTAACGTACTTGCATTAGCCAGGCCCCAACTCCTAAAGGTTCATATATCTGGAAAACAGAACCACATCTAGCAAACAAGAGTTCAAAATATGAGCAGGGTATGGAGGCAGGGGTGGGAGTGCGTCTCAAATGCAAAACCATAACAGCCAGGTGATTCACTGAATGTGCCTCCAGGGAGTCTCAGAGACCTGCAGTTTCTGCTGTGGTGTGGGATAATCACAGCAAGCTGGTTGTGTCTGTGGGCATTATCTTCACTCATGTCTCTTTTAAAGACAGACTATGCTTAAATGATGATCTAGCCAAGAACAAGTGCGAGCATTCTCTGAGGCAGCGATGAGAAGCAAGCGGCAGGTTGTCATCTCTGAAATACACGCAAGCCAGAAGGGTGGAGGAGACTGAGACAAGAACATAGAAGGAGAGACTGTGACTTTCAGGTTCCCGGCCTGGGCAATGCAGCTCACCTTCCTCCCTGCAGCAAGGGAAGGGAGTCTTATGTAAATGGATACCCCAGGTATGGGGGATACCCTGGTAGGAAAATGTGGCCCTTCTCTCTTGTACCACAGTGCTTTGTTCCATGCCTGAAACATGAAATGGGTTCTTTAAATATAAACGGAGTGACTCATGAATAAATGGATGAATGTAAGCGGGCAAGGCAGGATGGGTATGGTAAGGAATACGGAAGTTCTGCTCAGCATAGTGGATACAACCAAGTTGAAGAACAGGGTAGCACAGGGCTCAGAGGACCCAAGAAATGGAGATCTTTCTTGACCTACATACCAACTCTTTCTCAGGAAGCCTGCCCACAGTACATGCCTGGACAGAGTACAGCCCCAGGCACCAAGGTCCTGTTTAATGGGGCAACAGCATCCTCTAAGCCAGGCTCACTGCACTAAAGAAGGGAAGGCCACTGAATGCCTGACTGGGTAGTGGAATGGAGCATATCCAAACGTATTCGCAAGAACCTCAACTGAGAAATGGCAAATGGCCAACAACAAGATTGACACAAAAATGATACGGAGATGCCATACACAGGTCAGACCGTGAGTATTCCAGAGTGTGGAGAAAGTGGACATTATGATCAAACAGCATCTTCTTCCACTTGTCACACTGCTATGACAGAACGCAAAAGTTTATAAAGGAAGGACATGGGCGGCGGCGGCGGCGGCGGCAGCAGCGGCAGCAGTGGCTGCTCCAGCTGAAGGGCCATCAGCAGTGGAACCAAGGCGTCACAGGGACCAGTTAGGCCCTGCGCCCACGACCACTGACCTTCGCTGACCAGCCGGACAGCAAGCAGCTGCAGTTGTGCGGCGCCTTTCCTGCACGGAGGCCACTTCAGAACTCGGCCTCCCACCAGTCAGGAGAGGAGCATCCATCTTGGCTCCGTACTCCAGGAATCGGACAGACTGAGGTACACAAATATAATCCGAGGCCAACACCGCGGTGGTCTGAGCCCGACGGGCGTTGGCCTGCACCCAGGCCCTGGGCGGGTCGGGGGGCCATCGGGGTGCCAACCCAACCAGGAGGTTTTTTGCCCAGGCCTGCGAGCACGCCGCCGCCATTTTGCCTGCAGGGCGACAGAGAGCTCAGGCGGGCAGACCTGTAACAGGCATAGCCTAAGGCTAACAAAGCGGGGGTCCAGGCCCCAAAAGGCACAGGACTGACCCCAAGAACTGGGCGGCTTGGTGGGCCATCTGTGAGTCAACCCGCCCAGGTGATTGTTAGCAAAGCAGACTCTCCCGGTGCTTTCAGGGAGCGCGGGCGCACACGCCCGCCATCCTAGTCACCTGGCAAACCCAATTAACAGTCAAAGCCCTAGGGGAACTTTGCTCAGACCTTGGCCTCCCAGGCTTTTGCCTGGACTCAGGGACTGGGCGGCCAGGCTAACCTTGTGTGCGACAGCCCGGTTGGCAGATCGGCTGCCCAGCGGAGTGAGCGGAACACAGGGGAGGTCACAGTAGCATACACCATCGGCACTCCCTGGGAGTGCACACGGGCTCCATCTGCTCCACAGACACAATCTGGGGCAAGGCCTCAGGCAGAAGCCCTTAGCTCTACTCTCTCCGCTTCCGGATCCAGATCAGTCTGGGCGGCAGCATTACATCTCCAAGTCCTGCAAGTGGCTAGCTGGGCTTCCGGGCGGCCAGCTGGGAGAAGTCAGGGTGCTCCAGTGAATCCAGCGGGCCCCAGCGGGAGCCTTCGGGTGCCTGCTTTGGGATCTGAACAGCCTGGGCAGCAGCACACTGTCTACAAGCAGTGCAGGAGGTAAGCTGTGCACCAGAGGCCAACTGGGAAGGGGCAGCTTGCACTGGTGAGTCCAGCACTGACAAGATAAACTAACACCAGTGAGATCTAGATGGCAAAAGGCAAACGCAGGAACGTCACTAACAGAAATCAAGGCAATATGGCAACATCTGAACCCAATTCTCCTCTACCAACATGTCCTGGATACCCCATCACACCAGTAAAACAAGATTTGGATTTAAAATCACTGGTCATGATGCTGGTACAGGAACACATGAAGGTCATACATAAAGAAATTCAGGAGACAATGGATCAAAAGTTAGAAGCCCTTGCAAGGGAAACACAAAAATCATTGAAAGAAATCCAGGAGAATACAAAAGCCAACAAGGAGGAAATGCAAAAAACACTTAAAGAAATACAGGAGAACTTTGCTCAACAGGCTGAGGTCATGAAAGACGAAACACAAAAATCTCTTAAAGAAATACAGGAGAACGTTGGTCAACAGGCTGAGTTCATGAAAGAGAAAACACAAAAATCTCTTAAAGAATTCCAGGAAAACACAAACATGCAAGTGAAGGAGCTAAGCAAAACCATCCAGGATCTAAAATCAGAAGTAGAAACAACTAAGAAAACTCAAAGGGAGACAACTTTGGAGATAGAAAGCCTTGGGAAGAAATCAGGGGACAGAGATACAAATATCAACAACAGAATACAAGAGATAGAAGAAAGAATCTCAGATGCTGAAGATTCCATAGAAACCATGGACTCAACAGTTAAAGAAAATGCAAAATGCAAAAAGCTTGTAACCCAAAATATCCAGGAAATCCAGGACACAATGAGAAGACCAAACCTAAGGATTATAGGCATAGAGGAGAGTGAAGATTTACAACTTAAAGGGCCAGCAAATATCTTCAATAAAATTATGGAAGAAAACTTCCCTAACCTAAAGAGAGAGATGCCCATGAATATACAAGAAGCCTACAGAACTCCAAACAGACTGGACCAGAACAGAAATACTTCCCGTCACATAATAATCAAAACACCAAATGTTCTAAACAAAGAAAGAATACTAAAGGCAGTAAGAGAAAAAGGCCAAGTAACATATAAAGGAAGACCTATCAGAATCACAGCAGACTTTTCACCTGAGACTATGAAGGCTAGAAGGTCCTGGGCAGATCTCATGCAGACTCTAAGAGAACACAAATGCCAACCAAAACTACTATATCCAGCAAAACTCTCAATCACCATAGATGGAGAAACTAAGATATTTCATGACAAAACCAAGTTTACCCAATATCTATCCACAAACCCGGCCCTAAAAAGGATAATAGGAGGACAACACCAATACAAGGAGGGAAACTTCACCCTGGAAAAAGCAAGATAGTAACCTTTCATCAAACCCAAAAGAAGTTAAGCATTCAAATTTAAAAAATAACGTCAAAAATGATAGGAAGTAACAATCACTATTCCTTAATATCTCTTAACATCAATGGACTTAATGCCCCAATAAAAAGACACAGACTAACTGAATGGATACGTAAACAGGACCCTACATTTTGCTGCTTACAGGAAACACACCTCAGGGTCAAAGACAAACACTACCTTAGAGTAAAAGGCTGGAAGACAATTTTACAAGCAAATGGTCTCAGGAAACAAGCTGGAGTAGCCATTTTAATATCAGATAAAATTGACTTTCAACCCAAAGTCATCAAAAGAGACCCTGAGGGACACTTCTTGCTGGTCAAAGGAAAAATACAAAAAGAAGAACTGTCAATCCTGAACATCTATGCCCCAAATGCAAGGGCACCCTCTTTTGTAAAAGAAACTTTATTAAAACTAAAAGCACACATTGCACCTAACACAATAATTGTGGGTGACTTCAACACTGCACTTTCCTCAATGGACCGATCAGGAAAACAGAAACTAAACAGGGACACAATGAAACTAATTGAAGCTTTGGACCAATTAGATTTAACAGATATATATAGAACATTCTATCCTAAAACAAAAGAATATACCTTTTTCTCAGCACCTCATGGTACCTTCTCCAAAATCGACCATATAATTGGTCACAAGACAGACCTCAACAAATATAAGAGGATCGAACTAATCCCATGCCTCCTATCTGATCACTATGGAGTAAAAGTGGTCTTCAATAGCAACAGAAACAACAGAAAGCCCACATACACGTGGAAACTGAACAATACTCTACTCAATGATACCTTGGTCAAGGAAGAAATAAAGAAAGAAATTAAAGACTTTTTAGAACACAATGAAAATGAAAACACAACATACCCAAATCTATGGGACACAATGAAAGCAGTGCTAAGAGGAAAACTCATAGCCCTGAGTGCCTCCAAAAAGAAAATGGAGAGAGCATACATTACCAGCTTAATGACACACCTGAAAGCCCTGGAACAAAAAGAAGCTATTTCGCCCAGGAGGAGTAGAAGGCAGGAAATCATCAAACTCAGGGCCGAAATCAATCAAGTAGAAACAAAGAGAACCATACAAAAAATCAACAATACGAGGAGCTGGTTCTTTGAGAAAATCAACAAGATAGATAAACCCTTAGCCAGAATGACCAAAGGGCACAGAGAAAGTATCCAAATTAACAAACTTAGAAATGAAAAGGGAGATATAACAACGGAAACTGAGGAAATCCAAAAAATCATCAGATCCTACTACAAGAGCCTATACTCAACACAACTGGAGAATCTGGAGGAAATGGACAATTTCCTTGACAGATACCAAATACCAAAATTAAATCAGGACCAACTAGACCATCTAAACAGTCCCATAATGCCTAAAGAAATAGAAGGAGTCATAGAAAGTCTTCCAACCAAAAAAAGCACAGGACCAGATGGCTTCAGTGCAGAATTCTACCAGACCTTCAAAGAAGAGTTAACACCAATACTCTTCAAACTATTCCACAAAATAGAAACAGAAGGAACACTACCCAATTCCTTCTACGAAGCCACAATTACGCTGATACCAAAGCCACACAAAGATCCAACAAAGAAAGAGAACTTCAGACCAATTTCCCTTATGAACATCGATGCAAAAATACTCAATAAAATTCTTGCCAACCGAATCCAAGAACACATCAAAACGATCATCCACCATGATCAAGTAGGCTTTATCCCGGGAATGCAGGGTTGGTTCAATATACGGAAATCCATCAATACAATCCACTACATAAACAAACTCAAAGAACAAAACCACATGGTCATTTCATTGGATGCTGAAAAAGCATTTGACAAAATTCAGCATCCCTTCATGCTTAAAGTCTTGGAGAGAACAGGAATTCAAGGCCCATACCTAAACATAGTAAAAGCAATATACAGCAAACCGGTAGCCAGCATCAAACTAAATGGAGAGAAACTTGAAGCAATCCCACTGAAATCAGGGACCAGACAAGGCTGCCCCCTTTCTCCTTATCTTTTCAATATTGTACTTGAGGTACTAGCTCGGGCAATTCAACAACATAAGGAGGTCAAAGGGATACAAATTGGAAAGGAAGAAGTCAAACTATCATTATTTGCAGATGACATGATCGTCTACCTAAGTGACCCAAAGAACTCCACTAGAGAGCTCCTACAGCTGATAAACAACTTCAGCAAAGTGGCAGGTTATAAAGTCAACTCAAGCAAATCAGTGGCCTTCCTATACTCAAAGGATAAGCAGGCTGAGAAAGAAATTAGGGAAATGACCCCCTTCACAATAGCCACAAACAGTATAAAGTATCTTGGGGTGACTCTTACCAAACATGTGAAAGATCTGTATGACAAGAACTTCAAGACTCTGAAGAAGGAAATGGAAGAAGACCTCAAAAAATGGGAAAACCTCCCATGCTCATGGATCGGCAGAATCAATATAGTTAAAATGGCCATTTTGCCTAAAGCACTATACAGATTCAATGCAATACCCATCAAAATCCCAACTCAATTCTTCACAGAGTTAGAAAGAGCAATTATCAAATTCATCTGGAACAACAAAAAACCCAGGATAGCTAAAACTATTCTCAGCAACAAAAGGAAATCTGGGGGAATCAGTATCCCTGACCTCAAGCAATACTACAGAGCAATAGTGTTAAAAACTGCATGGTATTGGTACAGTGACAGGCAGGAGGATCAATGGAACAGGATTGAAGATCCAGAAATGAACCCACACACCTATGGCCACTTGATCCTCGACAAAGAGGCTGAAAACATCCAATGGAAAAAAGATAGCCTTTTCAACAAATGGAGCTGGTTCAACTGGAGGTCAGCATGCAGAAGAATGCGAATTGATCCATCCTTGTCTCCTTGTACTAAGCTCAAATCCAAATGGATCAAGGACCTCCACATAAAGCCAGACACTCTGAAGCTAATAGAAAAAAAACTGGGGAAGACCATTGAGGACATCGGTACAGGGAGAAAGTTTCTGAACAGAACACCAATAGCGTATGCTCTAAGAGCAAGAATTGACAAATGGGACCTCATAAAATTACAAAGTTTCTGTAAGGCAAAGGACACCATCAAGAGGACAAATCGGCAACCAACAAATTGGGAAAAGATCTTCACCAATCCTACATCAGATAGAGGGCTAATATCCAATATATATAAAGAACTCAAGAAGTTAGACTCCAGAAAACCAAACAACCCTATTAAAAAATGGGGTACAGAGTTAAACAAAGAATTCTCACCTGAAGAACTTCGGATGGCAGAGAAGCATCTTAAAAAATGCTCAACTTCATTAGTCATTAGGGAAATGCAAATCAAAACAACCCTAAGATTTCATCTTACACCAGTTAGAATGGCTAAGATTAAAAATTCAGGAGACAGCAGGTGTTGGAGAGGGTGTGGAGAAAGAGGAACACTCCTCCACTGCTGGTGGGGTTGCAAATTGGTACAACCACTCTGGAAATCAGTCTGGCGGTTCCTCCGAAAACTGGGCACCTTACTTCCAGAAGATCCTGCTATACCACTCCTGGGCATATACCCAGAAGACTCCCCACCATGTAATAAGGATACATGTTCTACTATGTTCATAGCAGCCCTATTTGTAATTGACAGATGCTGGAAAGAACCCAGGTATCCCTCAACAGAAGAGTGGATGCAAAAAATGTGGTATATCTACACAATGGAGTACTATTCAGCCATTAGAAACAATGAATTCATGAAATTCTTAGGCAAATGGATGGAGCTAGAGAATATCATACTAAGTGAGGTAACCCAGACTCAAAAGGTGAATCATGGTATGCACTCACTAATAAGTGGATATTAACCTAGAAAACTGGAATACCCAAAACATAATCCACACATCAAATGAGGTACAAGAAGAAAGGAGGAGTGGCCCCTGGTTCTGGAAAGACTCAGTGAAACAGTATTCAGCAAAACCAGAACGGGGAAGTGGGAAGGGGTGGGTGGGAGGACAGGGGAAGAGAAGGGGGTTTGCGGGACTTTCGGGGAGTGGGGGGGCTAGAAAAGGGGAAATCATTTGAAATGTAAATAAATTATATCGAATAAAAAAAAATGCAAAAAAAAAAAAAAAAAAAAAAGGAAGGACATTATGCTGGCCAAGGCACAGGAGGCTGTAAAGTCCAAAAGGATGGTGCTTGCACCCGATGAACTTCTGCCAAGGATCTTGGCTGCTTCATGACTGGAAGCATAAGGACAAATACATTTGTATTGAAAAAATGCCTAATTTTCATAACTGATTATTCAGAGGTTCCTTCCCCCAACTCAAATGCCTTCCCAGTCCCTAACTGTTGCACTGAGGAATTAGGGTTCAAGTATACAAACTTTGAAGGAACACATTCGAACCATCACACTGAGTAAATTATGAGCAAAGATGTAGCAGTAAGTAAGTTGTTGTAGTGGGAAAGACAGAATCCCACTATGAACCGTGGGACTAGTTAAACCATGATGCCAGTGGTGATCTGCAGGGATGGAGCCAAAGCCCTGCTGAAGAGTCCTTTAGAGCCATACTAGGTGGCCTTCCAGACTCAGCTAAAATAAAGTGAATGCTGGAAAGTGAGGGGCTGAGGGTGGATTGGGAAAATGACAAACTCAACACAATTTATGAGCAGAGAGCCTCTGTCACAGAAGGTCTGTGTGATGCTCGTGATGCTTTTTCCCATTTGGCTTTTCTGCAGCTTACCCAGACCTACATTTTGCTGACTTATAGAACATCACTGGACTACATTTCCCAGGTTCCTCTGGGAAAGAGGTTTCTACTCTCTTGTTGTTTGACCAATGGGAAGCTTTGTTGGGAGACAAGTTGTTGGGAGAGTCTCCCCACATCCTTCTCTAAACTAGGCAGCATCTGCATCTCCTTAGAATCAAAGGGACATGATTACTAGTTTCACTTCTTTGGAAACTAAAGCTGAGTGGTTAGAAACAAACACTGGCTGAGCCCTGCAGTTGGAGGAGACAGTTACTCACAAATACTTTGGTAGAAATACCCATTGCACCACCACACACAAGGAGGACAATAAAAACAGCCATACCCAAGACAGGCCAGGAGACCCCTGGCTTCAGCAATTTGAAACCCAAGGGTAAAGAGGCTGTTTTATCTAGGCATGGAGATTTGTTCAATCTAGCAACTTCTCATAATAGAAAGTTTAGATCCACAAATTCAAGGGGTTTGACAGAAAAAAATTAGATCAGTGTAGCTCTTCACCACGAGAGGAAATCTTAAATGAACCAAACTACATAGTCTTAGAAACATAGGTTATTTGTGGTGACATGAAAGAAACAAGTCCTGGTTGAAATGAAAGAAATAAATCCTTGCATTTTAAAAACAAGAAGCAGAAGATGATGTTGCAATGTCTGCAATCTTTTTGTTGTTTCTTTTTTCATTTTGTTTAAAAATCAGAATCTACTGCAAGCGGCTGTTTCTCTGCCCAGCCCCTCTTCAGTGCTGTGATTCCCATGGGCTCAGGGATAGGCACAGCTAAACCAAGACAAACACACTGGTACTGAGACAAATGAGGGGACCCACCCTCACTGGACCACAGTCAGTTGGGAAGCATTGCTCCAAAGTATCTAAAGCATCCTTAGTGAAGTACATTCCCTGATGGTTGGTTTCTGTAAGAGGACAAAAGTAGTGGTGAATGGTGTCATTTGATTCCTTAACTGACAGTTATTGGACTCGCCCTTGATTTTGAGCAGTTGCCCAGTCAGTCAAACAACCAGTCAGACTAGCTTTTGGCCAACACCAGCTATTTTGAGTACTCTACAATGCCTTGAGGTAACTATCCAACGATCATACATGCTTGTTCTGACTCCTGAAGGTACAGCCTCAACTAGAACTGTTTCACCTTGTACCTGACCGTTTGCTCTTCAGGGTCTCTGCAAACCATCCCCCTCTCAGCTGGAGGTGGTCTCCGCTAGTGCCCTTAGCAGAGGGGTTGCAGCAGTTGTTGCAAACACAACAGTGCTTCAGCTGATGCAAGCAAGTTTGAAGCAACTGGTATAGATATTCTTTCTTAAGCTGTATGAGCAAGCTTCTCTGGTATTTTAACATTCAACCCAAGGAACGGCTTCTCTTTAGTGGTCTTATGAGCTGACAACGTGGAGAGGAAGCAGAAGCAGCACAGTGGCATTGACTACAGAACACTTATTAGCCATAACTCAAAACTGGTGAAAGTATCTGGCTCCTTGATGACTGAAGAAGAGGAAGAATATGATTGATTTAATAGAATGGCCAGAGCAAGAAGAGGAAGGGCAGTGGAAGCAGAGACAGGACAGAAAGCAGAGGCTATAGGATAGAAGACTCTACGAGCCAGAGAAGAGAGACTATAGGCTCTCGATGACTATCCTTCAGAGGGGTCAAGAATCTCTAACATTCAGTTCCTGAAGGATCTAATGCTAGTTGTTCTCAAAGGATGGGGAATCTTGGTAGCCTTGCCTAGATGCTTTAAGCTGGCCCGATGTTGCCAAGGACTAAGGAGTCCTAACTTCCCAGGCCTACACCAAAGCTGTAACACATGCAGGGGGCTAAGGGTCCCTCTACTGGAGTCCTGAGGCACCAGAAGGTGCCACCTCCTTTCCGCTCTACCTGGCTGTGGCTGTCTTTATGATGAAACTCAGGGGACACCATTGCTGCAAAGATAACCACTTGCTAAGCTGTTCCCTGGGGAAAAACAAAAGGACTCTGGCCAGCTGATTGGTAACTATACCAGTGTCTGGAATAAAATCCCAGTGGGGACCAAATCCACTCCACTGGAGCAGGAGAAGTCTGCTAGGAGGTTCCTAAGAAGTGTTTTTGTTGTTGTTTTGTTTTGTTTTGTTTACTTTCTTTCTGATTCAGAGAACTAGAAAGGCCCTGTTACCATTTATTTGAGTATGAGATATTCCATCTGAAGCACATATTATAATTTAATCTTTATTGTGATTGTGATATTCAGAGGTAAAGCTGGGCAGAATCCTTAAGTGATGATTTGGAGCTCTGCCCTCATCGATGGCTCAGTTTGGCCTCAGATGGGTCTGTGTGCTAATGCAAAGGTGGATTGTTACAAGCATGATTAACTGTGCCCCACACTAGTTCTCCACCTCTCACCACCTCATATCTAGCTCCAACTTGGGACCCTGACAGCAAGAAAAGAAGCTATCAGAGGATGTGAACCCTTGATCTGGGGGTCAGAACTGTGACCCAAATATCCCATCTTCTGTAACTACCCAGTCTGTGGCATTGGAAAGAGAAGACAGACTAACCGAGTCTGGACTCTTTACTTCCACTAAATATCAACCCTCTGTGACTCTGGCTGGCTCTGCAGGAGGCTGGCCTGCAATCGGCGAGCCAAACATGAAACTCTCCTACGCAGGAATAAGACTGCCACAGGAATGTGGAAGAGATCAGCATTCCAAACAATATCACAGAACAAAGAATTCACTTCTTGGGCATGAACGTAGCTTCTCGTTTGTGTGATGCAGAATAATACATCTTCCTGACTGTTTAAGAGTCATTCAGTCTGGGTTTTGTTTTACTAGCAGCCTCAAACATCCTAACAAACAGAGAATGTGCATATAAATGACATGAAAACGGAGTAGAAAGCCTAGTGTACATGGAGTCCCCTGTATGTTTGTAAACACCAGGCGAAAGCTTAGACGTCAGACCCCCACATAGTCAGCGGCTCCTTTGGAAACAGTCGTGATTTCCCTTTCGACTCACTGCCCGCTGCTCTTATTCTTACAGTCTGGTTTGTTCCTTCACAAAGCTACAACTATGGCCACAGGCAGTCTCCGAGAGGGTCCTGGGTTCTCTTACATGCCAAAGGAGTGGCACCAAGTAAGGAATTGAGATGTGGAAATCCTGAAAGGAAACCCTTGACTTTCTTTTTCTTCTTCTTTTTTTTTTAATTATTTTCTATATTCTTTGTTTACATTCCAAACGATTTCCCCTTTCCCAGTTTCCCCCTCCCCATAAGACCTATAAGCCCTCTTCCCTCTGCCCATTCCCCAATCACCCCCTCCCATATCTCTGTCCTGGTACTCCCCTACAATGCTGGATCAAGCCTTTCCAGGACCAGGACCAGGGCCCTCTCCTTCCTTCTTCTTGGGAATGATTTGATATGTGAGTTTTATCTTGAGTATTCAGAGCTTCTAGGCTAATATCCACTTATCAGTGACTGCATTCCATGTGTATTCTTTTGTGATTGGGTTACCTCACTTAGGGTGATATTTTCCAGTTCCAACCATTTGCCTAAGAATTCAGTGTTCATTCATTCATTCATTCATTCATTTCATGACTTCATTGTTTTTAATTGCTGAGTAGTATTCCATTGTGTAAATATACCACATTTTCTGTATCCATTCTTCCATTGAGGGACATCTGGGATCTTTCCTGCTTCTGGCTATTATAAATAAGGCTGCTATGAATATAGTGGAGCATGTGTCCTTATTGCATGCCAGGGAATCCTCTGGGTATATGCCCAGGAATGTATAGCAGGGTTCTCTGGAGGTGTCATACCCAGTTTTCTGAGGAACCACCAGACTGATTTCTAGAGTGGTTATACCATCTCGCAATCCCACCAGCAGTGGAGGAGTGTTCCTCTTTCTCTACATCCTCGCCAACACCTGCTGTCTCCTGAGTTTTTAACCTTAGCCATTCTGACTGGTGTAAGGTGAAATCTCAGGGTTGTTTTGATTTGCATTTCCCTAATGACTAATGATGTTAAACATTTCTTAACCCTTGATTTTCTAAAGAACTTGGAGCAGCAAGCTCCCTCTCAACAACCATGCCAGGGCCCAAGATTCAGATCATGCCAATTGCTCTCCTCAGATCTACTCTTAAAGCTCACTGCTCATACCGTGGGTGGAAGATGCATGGCTGGAAAGAACTGTAACAAAATAACACACATTGAATGTCTTATCAACAACAGAAATTTATTACTCACCATTCTGGACGCTAGATGTCCAAGATTTAGGTGCAGGTAGATTGAGGGTCTGGTGATGGCTCAGTTCCCGTACAATTATGGTAGCTTCTACCTGTGTCATCCAATGCAAAACACAGAGCAGGTGTCATGGGACTACCTGGGGTCCTTTTAGTAATGGCATAAATCTTATTCGTGAATACTCTACCCTTTTGTCATAATTATTTCTCTAGTTCTCCATCTTCTAATACCATAGCAGAAACAAGAAATTTTGTAGAGATAAGAACAGTCTAGTTATAGTTGCAACTGAAACGTTACTGGCAACATTTATTACTTCTTTCATTTTGTCACCGAAATTGCTTGCAGGACTATTACACTCTACCAGCAGCTTGGGTGGAAGCTCTGAGCAGGTGGTGAATGGGAAAGACCTGATCCAGGCTGAATGGAGTAGCAAGATACGAATAGTCTCAGCTACAGCTGGAGTGGCCTGGGAGAAGAGGAAAGAACCGGCAACCCCGGCAGGAGAGCTTCCACCTGAGATGAGCCCAGAGGAAATTCCATTCTGCATCATCACTGTATCGATTCAGTTGCCCCATCTTGGCCCAGATGCAATATGCTACTCCTATCTCCAGCATGCAGAACCTCACTGAAACACCGTCTGGGCTGCTCATGCTCTGGAGGGTCTGCAGAGCATTCTGTACCCGAACATTCCAACTCATCTCCTTCACTTAAGGGTCCCAGCCCCCTCCTTGCTCATCTTTAATTTTCCAAAAAGGAAAAGGGTGTTTATTGGCCATAGCTCCCTCAGTGTCTCCCTAAAGACCAGAGTCTCACAAGCTTGAACCAGATTCTGGAGAAGCAAGTGCTAGCCGGTGGGCTGGACATCTTCAACATCTAGGATAAAGACCAAAAGCCACACTCCAGGACTCCCTGCCCTGAACTTCTGTGACACATCTGATTTGAGCTTATCTTACGACAACTCTCACTGAGAAATATTTCCATCACAAGCCTGTATGACTGAAACAACAGCAGAAAATGAGTCTCATGAAGTGACAAACCCTCTCCTCATGTGTATTACACTGTGGCCCTCTCTGATCTCTCTAGGGGAATCTAAATCTCCCATCTAACCTGATCCTTCTATTCTGATCTATCTAATTCTAATCTGTCCCATTTTCTTTTTAAATGCCAGAAGTGTTCATTAAATTTGTTATGATCAGCAAGGATCTCAAGACCTAGCCATGAGTGTTTCTGGTGGGACGTTCCACACAGGAACACTGAGTTTCCCAAGTGAACACAGAGCGGTCCCAGCTCTCAAGGAGCCACCTCATTGACTGGGGTCAGAGATAGTGAAACAGTCATATTAAAAGTTATAACATGCTTTCTCATTAGTTTTTCTAACATAAATATGTATTATAAAAACTGATATGTCTTTTTTTCTCCTTAGAGAAGCTATAATTAAATCAGTGATTATTTCACCATGGCACCATGGTCAAATGACAAGATGAGGTGTGTGGCCACGCTTCAGGGACAATGGTTGCCACATAATGGGCCCTGCCTGGTTGCAGCCCTCTGTCTGATTGCTCCACAAGGGACACCTCAGCTAACCACTGGACAAATGACATGTACCCCCAGGGGAAGTTGAGAGTGACAACAGGAGAAGGAGAATGCATGTTGTTGTTGTTTCAGTTTTGCTGTTGGTGCTGAGGATAGAACCCAGCATTCCAAGGAAGCACTTTGCCTTTGGACCACACTCTGTACTAGACTCTGAAAGGACATCTTCAATTCCCAAGCTATTGCTATTAAAGCCCCCTATGCCAGCACTACTCCACCAAGCCAGGGAAGACAAGGTGTCTATGGAACAGTCAGTTAGAACTTAAGCAGGCTTTGCATGCCATGAGGACTTGACAGAAAATGGGAAATTCTTCAGAGAAACACCAACACGTGAACCATAGACAAGGCTGTGATCCCACAGAGTGCTGTGATAGGAACTTTGTTCATAATAGGTTTGTGTGGCATACGCTATAATTAAGCTTCCGGGTTTGTTGTTGTTGTTGTTATTAGTGGTTTTGCTTTTGTTTTACAATTTTAAGAATGCAAGATCCATTCTTAGCTCTGAGGCCACACAGCATGCTGGGAGCTGGATATGGAGTTCGGAGCTTCCTGACCTCTGGATGGAAGGCTTTCTCAGGATGGAAATAATCTGTCTCCACCAGCAGTGGCAACTCCTCACCTCGGGCTTGGTTGAAGATGGCTTTCTGCAGTCCTCTCTTGATGTATACACCACAGAAGGCTCCTGTGGTATTGTTTCTAAAGTGCTTCTGCCTGAGGCGACTGTAACATTCTGGGGAAGAAGGGGAACTTTTAAATGTAGGGTCTGGCAGCAATGTTCCACTTCTTGTGGGCACAGCTTCACTCAGGATTAAGCAAATAAACCCACCTTTAATAGCCATCAGCAGGCTTAGCCCATTGTGTAGACTTTTCTATTGCAGTCCAGGAGAAACTGTCACCTTGCTCCACAATGTCTTAGTCCAGCTTGAGCCATGATGGAAAATGTTCTAATCCACTAGGGAGCCCGCTCAATGAAGTGTTTCATTAGCAGGTCTGGATCCTGATTGATCTTCAGTGCCCAATGGCAGCTGCAGGCAGGCATCACTTTGTGGCCAGAGTTTCATGGGTACTGATCCCTGGGGCACATCAGATTAAGCTTTGTCCTCACCAGGGACACAAAACCTACAAAGGATTGTGAGACTGCCACAACACAACTTGCTCAGGCTGTCTTTACTTTTTATATGCACTATAAAAAAGTGTATATAAATTAAATAAATAAAAATTGAATTATATATATAATTCAATCCAGAAATGTCTATGACAAATATGTCTGCTCTCCTTCCCAAATCATCATTGACAACTTGTACTAGTGAACTCTGCTGTGATAAAATTTTTGTTGAAAACAACTTAAGTAATGAAAGGCTTATTATGGCCCATACTTTGAGGGTGCAGTGCCTCATGCAAAAGAAATCAGGAAGGCAGGATCTTGAGGCAGCTGTTCACAGTGTGTCTGCAGCCAGGAAGCAGAGAGAGATGAACACGGGTGTCAGCTCACTTTCTTCTTAAAAATCTAAGACCCCAGTCCATGGATTGCTGCCACCAACCACTAAGGTGGCTCCTCCCACCTCAGTTCATATAATTTAGGTAATCACTATAGGCATGCCCAGAGGTTTATCTCATAAGTAACTCCAGCTTATGTCAAGGTGACAGTATCAGCCAATCGTGGTCCATCCCATCCCATCCCATCCTGCATCTATACAAATGCGTGTCACGTTAGTGAATTTTGACTGTTTTCTAACACTTTTATTATTTTTTTTTACTTGATGAGGGTCTCAACTGTGTGTGATATAGAGAATCCTGCATTCCTACTCAAAGATCTACAGTCATCTGTGAGGCATGTTGTCTTGACATTTGACCAAGCGAGGAAGATGATTTTTTTTTTACTGTTTTTTGAGCAGAAACAGTAACTAGATAGCTTATTTTATTTAATTAAAAATATACTTACGAGGCTGGAGAGATACCTTAGTGGTTAATCACAGCGGTTGAGAGCACTAGCTGCTCTTCCAGATGTTCTGAGTTCAATTCTCAACAACGCCATGGAGGCTCATAACCACCTATAATGGGATTTGATGCTCTGTTCTGGCATGCAGGCATACACGCAGACAGAACTCTTATACGTAAAAAAGCATACAAACTGTTTCCTTACTTGTTTTTCAAGGGGAAGGGTATACCTTCCTGGCTATGCATGCAATAGCCTGGGTGTGGAAACTGAAGGACAACTTTACAGAAGGGGTTCTCTCCTTCCACTCGGGGAGGTCCCAGGATTGAACTCAGGCCATTGGGTTGGATGGCAAGGGCCTTCACTTGCTGAGCTGTCTCTCACAGGTTAACTCAATCTTTATGACTTATGTGGGATATTGTTCATGGTCTGGGCCTGCCTCCATCACGGATGCTGTCATTTCCCAAAAAGGCAAATTCCTAAAAGCCAAGTGGCAGGGATCTGGTGCTGGAGGTTGCTCTGCAGGGCATTCTTTTGGTTTTAATGTTTCTTAAATGTATCTTGAAATGAGCCAAACTGTCAGTGTGCTGACTGGATGTTATACAGGGAAACTTGTCTTGGGATTCTTTTAGGGTCAGCAATGTTTTAACATGCCCAGCGAACATAACCAAAGGATGTTCCTTACCAACCAGAAGTGTAGAGCAAACTCCAACTAAGAAAAAAAGGTGGAAGCACACTGTGGTGCAGGTGGTATAGGTGGGAGCAAAGCGTGCAGCTTTAGGAACCCCAACTTGGTTGAGGTGTAATTTATGTCCCAGAGCACTCATTCCTTTTGGAGCTGTGTCCTATCACCACAATCTGAGTTCATATTCCAACCCTGAATCCAGCAACCACGCATCTACTTTCTGTCTCCAAAAAGCAACTTTTCCTGGAAATTACATAAAGTGGAATCATACAATAGGCAATCTTTGGGAAATGACTTCTTTCACTTTAGCATATTACATTAGTGGCTTATTCACGTTGCATATGCATTGGTAACTGACTGGTTCCTCTTTATGATGCAATATAGCTATTCCTTATATCCATGGAGATTGGTTGTGGGATCCCAGAGGATGAGCGATATGGAGATGCTCACAACTCTTAGTGACAGCATAGTGTCTGCATATAACCCACACCTCTTCTTGAGTGCCTTACACTTTGGGTGTCTTATAATACCTATATACCTATGCAGCGTGAATGCTGGGGAGATGGTTGTCATGTCGTGCTAGTCGGGAAACAATGACAAAGGGAGTCAGTATATGTTCAGGAAAGATGGTTTTCACTTATGATGGTTGAATCCATGAGCATGAATCCTTGCAGGCACGAGGGCCAGTGGTATTTTTCCATTGTGTTGATACAGCAGTTTGTTTACACATGACCAAGTCAGTAGGTATTTGGGATGTTTCTACTTTTTTTTTTTTTTTTGGTCTTTTAAACGCAGACTCTTTAGTTGTTACTGCTGCTACTACTATTACTGAGACTCGGTTGAGTTGTGGTGTCTGTACTCAAGGGGTCCTTCTGCCTCAGACTCACAAATAGCTGGAACGGTAGGTACCTGACACAGCACTCATCTCAGCCCTTTTGCCTAATGCTGCTGTGAATGGTTGTATTGAAGTCCCCAAGTGAGCATATGTTGCACACATTCTCATTTTTTCTAGTGTAAATTTCACCAAAAAGTGAAATTGTTAGGTCACCTGCTAGCTCTTTAAGCAGTACTTTAAGGAACTCTCAAGATATATTAAATTTCTTGCCATTTAAAGTATGTAGCTTTGCAGTTTGCTTTAAAATGTTTTAAATGTATGTGAGTGTTTGTCTTACATGTATGTATATGGGCATCATGTGTATGCAGTGCCTGTGGAAGCTAGAAGGGGGCATCGGATCCCCTGAAACTGGAGTTTATAGTCCATTGTAAGCTGAAATGATGGTGGTGGGAACCAAATCTGGGTCCTCTGCAAGAACAGCAAGTGTTTTTATCCACCAGGTCATAACTCTAGGCCCAAATTTTGCTTTAAAAAAAAACAAAATTCAATAAGATGATTGATGATCATTGCCAAGCAATTATCTGCAGAGTAAGATGTCAAGTTCTTTGAGCAAATGCCAAGGAGCAATAAAGCAAGGTTATATGGTAGATTCATTTTTAGCTTTTTGAGGGTTCTCCACACTGATGTCCAGAGTAGCTGGGCCACTCTGACCCAACAGTGAATGAGGGACCCCTTTCCCAGCTTCTTCCCTAGCGTGTGTTGTCAGGTACTTTGCTAATCTTTACCATTCTAGATAGGGTAGATAGATAGATTGAGTAGATATCTCAAAATTGTTTTGACCATATTCCCTAATTGCTAGGAGTGAAAAATAGTTTTGGAGACATTTCTTAGGTGTTTTAATTCTCCCTTTTGAGAACTCTTCAGTTTGGTCCATCCACAACGTAACTATTGCACATAAAGTTCAGGAACTATCATGGAATAGGGAGTGGAAAGATTATTAGCGCCAAAGGAACTGGTTATTTTTGTGGGATGCATCTCTTAAAAATGTCAGGGAAGTTACACCCATGAAATCTCAAAAACATGGCTATGTAAACAAGCCCGGACTTAGGATGGCACCAACAGAGAAGGGGGCATTCTACTGTAGTCCTCAACTCTAGACAAAGAGCTATAAGCATTTAAGAAATACCAAGAATGAGAAAATAGTATTCCTCAGGGTAAGGGTCCCTCACTTAGTTATCTAATACCAAGTGGTTAGCCCTAAAATCATATGTATACAAGTAACAGTATACAGACCAAGCAGACTGTATCTAGATATTTAGAACACACACACACACACACACACACACACACAGAGACAGAGACAGAGACAGAGACAGAGAGACAGAGAGACAGAGAGAGACAGAGACAGAGAGACAGACAGACAGACAGAGACAGAGAGACAGAGAGAAACAGAGGGAGGGAGAGGGAGGGGGAAGGGGAGGGGAAGGGGGAGGGGAATGGGAATGGGAGAGGGAGAGGGAGGGAGAGTTGGAGAGGGAGTTGGAGAGGGAGAGGGAGAGGGAGAGGGAGAAGAGGCCAGATTCCATAAATTAGCAAGAGTGGTGGAATGGTAAATGGAAGGGGTTGGAGAGAGGAATGGGAAATGGGAAATGAAGTAATTAAATTTCAAAAAATTTAGAAGATAATGGCTAATATATGCCAAGGAACTCACATTTAATATGTACCATTTGGTGAGTCTGAAATGAGCTTATACCTATAAAATCATCCCCATGGTAAAAGCTATTCCTGTATCAATCAACTTCAGACCTTTCATTTTGCTGTATCGCTTTCTTTTCAAATATACTTCATATGAGGTCTACCATCTTTGCAGATTTTAAGTATTCAACACAGTACTGCTAACTTTCAACACTATGCCTTCAATATCTCTTAATATAAGGACCTACACCATTCCAAACATGCTCCTAGAATCTTTATGTTTCCAATGGGGTTTTCTGTCATGCCGTGCCCAGCCTGCCAGGTACCCCTGTCTTTCCAGGAGTGAAGAGTGGTGCTGATGGAAAGGTTGAAGACTTACGTGGGAAGTGGAGTGGTCAACCGAATTAAGAACAAGATCTGAACTAAGGAAAAACTGAATTCCTAATTTGCCGTGAAGATCCTGATTACACAAGGAAATAAGTTGGGGGTGTGCATAGTGGATTCACCTACACACTTTATGCTTGAAATCAAGAATGTCAGTCAACCTCATGGCACTGTGACAAACTACAGAGGCAAACAGCTTATAAAAAAGGAAAATTTTATCTTTGGCTCATTGTTTTTAGAGTTTTAATCAATGATTGTTTGGAATGTTATTTTGTGCTTAACCAAGCAGCCCATCATACAGAGAAACCTGCTAGGAAAATCCTGTTCATAATGTGAATTCTGGTTTGGTTACATTCACATTGAAAAGTCAACATGAAGATATCAAGTGGGTTTGTTAACTTGGTGCATATATTTAGCTAGCAAAATGTGTAGCTCTTAGATGACTGATGATGAAGGGATGAAAATCCTGGATGCCACAACTCAAGAGAAGAACCTTAAAACAATTCCCTGAGAAATGAGAACTCCTAAGGACCTGAAGGAGGTCAAGTATGGGCGGAGAAAAGAGGAGACAGGTATTAGAGAGAGTGTGAGTATTAAACAGAAAAGTGAGATGTGAGACCTCTCTCTCCCAACACACATCACCACCTCTGATAAAGCTGTACCACAGTGTCTCTGGGAAAGGTCCTTGGAAAAGAATCTGACTCAAATACAGGAGAAAACAGCCCTAACCTTACCAGACTTACCAGGTTCCTTTGACTAGTATGGAAGGAAGGAAAGAAAGAAAGAAAGAAAGAAAGAAAGAAAGAAA
Source organism: Apodemus sylvaticus (assembly GCF_947179515.1). Taxonomy (NCBI): domain Eukaryota; kingdom Metazoa; phylum Chordata; class Mammalia; order Rodentia; family Muridae; genus Apodemus; species Apodemus sylvaticus. The sequence goes on along the minus strand of NC_067485.1, from coordinate 35,304,886 downwards.
GAAAGAAAGAAAGAAAGAAAGAAAGAAAGAAAGAAAATAATATTACTAAGAGACTGAAGAAATGTTTTTTTTTACACCATTGGCTGCATTTTTAGATTGATTTTACATATTAAGTCTCATTTGCCTTCAAAAGACTACCCTTATTCATTTATCCCATAGTTATCCCTCCCAAAGTGCACGCATTGCAGACTCCATGCCCACAGTCACATGGTGACAATATTTGGAGATGGGGTTTTAGGAATAAACAGAATTTAATAAAATCATGAAGGTAGGGCATCATGATGCGGTCAGTGCTGTTAACATAAGGGGAAGAGACCCAGGTAACACATCTCTGCCTCCTGGCCATGTGCTCTGATATGTTACAATATAGGTTGAGCCAGCACTCTGCCCTCCTCAGACTTGTGAGTCCAGAACATTCTATTCTTTGTAAATGGCCAAGACACTGATGCATCTATGCTGTTTCTGCAATGGACAAAGGAAGAAGACAGCTTTATCCCTCCTACCCCCATGGGCTGCCGAGTTTCCCACACACCATTCTGATGACAGTCTCTGACCTATTGATTTCTCTACTTTTGGTTTAAAAGGCAGCTTCTACGCTGTACTGAGCAAGACTGTTGGTATTTGCCTGGCAATTACCACCAGCAGCTGACCCTTCCTGCTCCCTGACTGCCCCTCTCTGTAGCTGTGGTCCTCTCTGTTAGAAAGGCTTTTCTGACATCATGAAAAACCCAAATCTTGTACCCACTGGCTCTGCAGTAGCAGAAGGAGCTGTTACAGGTCAGGACAGAGTCAACACTGTCTTCCTCTCTCCTCTTCCTGTTCCCCAGCAAAGCCTCTTCCTCTGTTCTTCTTGTTCCTGCCATCAGAACTGGTGTGGAGTCAAAGCATCAACATTCCTGTGGGAGTCTGGGATGCAATGGCATGTTAAACTTCTTTATTGATCCTAACTGTATAAACCAGTGAGAGACATAGTTTGTGGGGGAAGTACCCTTGAAGTCAGAGACCTTCCAATACCTCCTACTTTGTATGTTAAGTTATAGGGAAGTTTTAAATGTTCTCTTTGCTTTCTGAAGATGTCAGTCTATGAGATGAGTGGAAAATAGATGTTAATGGTAGAAAAATAATCAAGTATATTGTGTGTATTGACATAGGAGCCACACAGAGTTAAGACTCAAAGGTAGGGCCATATGGTTGAAATGTAAATATCATTTTAAACTATAGAAAGAAAAAGGAATCACAATTGAGCTTGATGGTGTGCAACTATAACTCTAGAACTGAGAAAAGAACCAAGAAAATTGCAAGTTCTAGGACAGTTTGGGTCACAGAGAGAGTTCCTACCAGCCCTGGCGATATAGAAAGACCTTGTCTCAACCAAATAAAACTGGATGGATAGATAGATAGGTAGATGGATGGATGAATGATTCAGGCTCCCTTGACAGGATAGACTCCGGTTGTAGGATGGTGATGGAGGACTTTCACTATAGGCACAGGCAATCTGCTTATGCAACTGAGTGTCATGGGAAATGGCCACCTGTGTCTGTCTAGGCAGCTGTCACAATCTTTGTCACTGCTTCCTGTGGGAAGATCCTTCCTAGACAGAGAGGGGAGGGCATCAGAGAAAAATGTCTCTGTCTGCACTCTCTATTTACTTTACTAATGTAAATAAATGTGGGTGGGTTTTTTTTTTCCACAAAAGAACATACTTTCAGAGGCATTCCTTAGTCTGCACAGGTCTGCCATTTCTCTGAAAAACTAATTAAAGATGTGCTAAATGAAGACATTTTGAGGCAGGAAATTTGCTTATTTTTTTCTCCAATGACTCGTCTGAAACAATGAATTGGATTTAAAAACTGACATTAAAAGATGCTGTGTATCTAGCCCTGAGGGGAACTCAGCCATAGAAAGAACACTTCTCTCAGGTCCACGTTAGTGAATCTTGCTGGCCCAGCACTTGAGGGAAGACAGACTCGGCCATGAAGGCAGCTGTCTGATCACAGACTCCTGTTATCTACAAAATTTCACAGAGACACAAATGGCATTGTTGCTGTCTCACTAGGTGCTGACAGGGATCACAATGGAACAGCAGTAGATCAGACAACATTATCTGTGACGCCTGGGCCACAGTCCAGCCTGGACTGGGGCTGAGAATGCTTGGAAAGCTGAGTCTGGGGCCAGGCCAAAGGAGGAAGGTTTTCAACACAGTTCATCATCTGCAACAGTAAGAGACCAGGAGAAAGAGGCAGAGGAGGCAGCCCAAAGATGAGCCAGAGACAAAAGAAGACACCTAATGTGCCACTGTTTATGGCTTTCTTTTTAGAGGTTGGAATCACCAGCATTCACTTTTAGCGTCTATAACTGCATAGTTCATCATATGAATGAACCCCAGTACATGAGAGATTCCTGGTTATGGTTAGAAAAAAGACTGTGGTCAAGGAGTCCAGATCTGTATGAATAGAGGATCTGACATGTTAATTACAGACGAAATTAACATGATGTGGTCCAGGGGTAGGCATTCTGAAGGCCAAGATTCTTGAGAGCTTTAGTGTATTCATGAAAATTTGCACCCAAGTCCCCAACTAAAATACAGTTTGCTTCTCTCTTGGTGTATGGCCATGGCCATCTGTTGGCCTTTGATCTACAATGTGACTGTGTTGGGAAGTAGGGCCTAATAAGAGGAATTGGCTTTTGGAGCCAACATTCTCATTAATGAACTCTCACTAATGCCCCTATGATGGGAGCGGGCCATGACTGATGGATTGTGTTGATCACATGAGGTTTGTGAAGGGTTTTACTCTTTTCTCTTACCCTCTCTTGCCCTTTTGACTTTTGCTGTGTAATGACAGAGGTCTTTGCCAGATGTGAACTCCTCTGCCCTACCCTTCCTAGCCTCCAGAATTGTGATCCAAATACGATTCTGTTCTTCATGGAAGACTTAGTCTGTGGTATTTTGACATAGCATCACGAAACAGGCAGTGAAGATGCATGGAAGCAGTCCAGTAGTACACAATCTGCCCCGGGAGAGCCTCAGAGCATATGCTCTACAAGTTGGTTTTGGTTGTCACTGCAGTCCAACTAACAGGAAAGAAGCAGGAGATGGTGAACATGACCTTATTTCTATTCCCATTTTATTGGATCAACTAAGCCCCTGGCCACAAGAAAATAAACGGTAAAGAAGAGTATGGTTTGTACATGGAGAACCCAAAAGCCCAAACACAGCTTTTGAAACATAAACATTAGAGAACATCCAGCCTTTCCCATGCCATGCAGTCTGGATCAGCTGGAGGTCTTCATGTCCTGAGTTTCTACCACCATTTTAAATTTTCTCTCCACTTTACTAACAGGTACCCCTGTTGTCTTCTATTTATTTCTACCCCAGGTCAGTTCCCACTGCCACCGATAGCATCCTTCAAGGATAGACTTGTATGTTCACAAATAAATTAACCAATTAATACTTCAAGCACTCAACTTAGAGGCTACCCCCACATAGTTTCCTCTGCTTAGAGGGTCAGCTGTTTGGAATCCCTGGGTAAACTCTACCCTCTTGTCACCTGCTGAGTGAGGACCAAGATGGAGGGCGCAGCATGTCACTGATGTGAATTCACCCACGGCTGTCAGCTTCTCTGCCCTGCTTGCCTCATGTTGCTATGATACAGCACTGCATCCCTGAGAGCTTCCCTCCCCAGACAAAGATGTTTTGAGTCCTGTGTTGATAAACAAACAATTAAACCACCACGAGTCAAGGTTATTTTTGCAAGATTTCACCACTGTGAAGCCTGAACTGACCTTTAACCTTAGAAGCCTGATTCTTAAGAGCCCAGGCTTAAAATATAATCCTGTGTATAAACAATAGCACAGTTCCTCCAGCACCCAAGATGGGCAGCACAACACTGGAAATCACCTAACTTCCCGACAAGGAAAGAGATTAGAACCTTGCTCCCCCGACTGCAGTCTCTCCACCCACATGGTCAGCTTGTGGCCTCCGACACTTCCCCATACCTCTGCTTTCAATCAATCAATTGCCTATCTTTCTGCTGAGCTTCATTGTAAGCAATGATATCTGTGGCTGAATGCAGACTGCCACCGACTGATTCTGTCTAGGCTGATAAGATTAACATTACTTGCTGTTTTCTTCCTTATGTTTGTCTCTTGTGTGTTACAGTAAAGGTATTATATACTTTTAAACTGTGGACAGAAAAGTCTCATTTTTAAGCCTTTGTTTAAGCATCTCTTCAATGGGGTCAGTGAACTAGTCATTTCCTCCCGGCATCCTCATTCCTGAGAGGCAGAGAAAACCACGGGTCAGGCCACAGTGAAGAGGACAACACAAACTCTCCTAAAGGATTCCCTGTCCTTTGACTGAGACCCTCCGGCTTCCCTGGCTTCAGTAGGGTCAATTGGCTTCCCGGTGACCGGAGTCAGGACAGCCTGAATAAGTCCTTCTGAGGACAAACAGATGTCCAGGCTGATGCGGTGACTTTGATTGGATCACCAATAGCTGAGACCTCCCAGAGATACCTTAAAAGTCAGTGCCTGAGGCATTTTCACAGGGATCCATTTTTACAGATGGGCCCAGGCTGGCCTCAAGACCTTCAGGAATCAGAAACAGATGCGGACTCATTTTGTCCTCACACATGAAAAGCACTGTCCCACGCAAATCTCCCAGCATCCTCTCAGGGATAAAACGTACACCCAACCTGCTTTCAGGTATGACAGGTCAAGACATTATTATGTGGATGGAGATGCAGATGATTATTTACAAAATATATATACTATGAATGAATGGCAAAAAATTAAAATAAAATAAAAGCTAGCCAGTAAGAGCAAAAGGAGTCTATGTTTAGATGGAAACACAGCCACCAGGGATGAGCCAGACAGCTGGACATGACTCTGGGAACTAAAAGATAAACTACAGGGGTCCTAGGTCCTGGCAGACTGTGAGACAGCAGACGGTCATTGGACTTCTGGGCTACCTACCCGTATGGATGGGAACTCTTAGGCTCCCAAAGGCAATTCTTTGCCTATAGTCAGATTCTCCTGAGTAGAGTGTCTCTCTGCTCTTGGTGCTATCCTGTGTGGAAAACTAAAAGTAAGTAACTAGAAAACTTAGTCAGATACACGATCTTTACAAGGGAAATGAGAAAAGTAAGGTATGAATTTAAGCAGCTTCTAGGCAAGACAGTGGTACTTTAGGTTACTAGCTGCTGTTTTAAAACAAGAATTACAGAGCTAAGGTGACTCAGTAGGTAAAGTGAAAAGGACCTGAGTTCAGATCTCTAGAACCCACGTAAAAGTCAGGCAGGAGAGCACTTGCCTGTAAACCTTGATGCTAGGGGTGGGGATGGGGTACAGAGACAAGCGGATCTCAGAGGCTCACTAGCCAGCCAGCCTAGAAGAAGAGTGAACTCCAGGTTCAGTGAAAGACCTTCCCAGAAGTCAACCTCTGATCAGAACACACACACACACACACACACACACACACACACACAGCAAAATTCTCAAGGGTCAGGAACCTAGACTATCAAAAGATGTTCCCCAGACTCAAGATCTAATGAGGCTTCCATGTTGAAACCCGCCCTTAGTGGCAGATGAGAGATCTCCAGAAAAAGAGAAGCTAAAGTCACTCCTATCTCCACAGACAGGGTCTTCACACAACCCACTACACATAGAGGCACATCAACACAGAGTGAAACACACAACTCAGGTTAAATTGCTATTAACCATAAAATAGCTAAAACCTCTGGGTGTCTAAGGCTCTGCTGGTCCAATAAGCAAAGAAAACACTACCCTGTAGATAGTTGGGAGGTCATCACTGTGAAAATCTGGACACCTATTAGATTCAGAGATATATGGCAGGAGGTGGGATACCATCCTTCCCATGTATTCTGTCATGCTAATCTCCACCCCTATAGCTAGCTGGATGAAGAAAAATGCACTCACTCTTGAAAGTGCTTGCCTAACTGCTCAAAGGGACACCCAGCACTTCTGCTTCCCTATGTTCTATCAAGTTCTCTGGATGGATGGATGGATGGATGGATGGATGGATGGATGGATGGATCACAGACTTGAGATTGACATAGATACAATCTATACTCTGATGTGTATGTTGCATTCTCCCAAAACAAATAAAGACAAGCATCACACCAAAGCCAAGCCCCTAACATTGTACTCGTTGTGTCCTGGGGGATAAGGCTTCCCCAGTTTAAGTCATACCAGATATAGGATGGTCACAATCAAATCTGATATTGTCCCAGATCTTTCTGAAAGCATGAACAGCACCTCGAAGCCTTTTGCAACCCAGAAACTCTTTTGTAGAGTATTTTAAACAATTTGGTAAATCTGGAAAACAGCAATCAAAAAGGACAAAACAAGGAGTGTTAAGCACAAATATGCCAATCTTGACTTTCAAGCAAGGTTAAGGCCATCCCCCATGTTTAAGCAGGAAGAAAAATCAAAGAACACAGGTTCTAGGTTTACTCAGATCCTAGTGCACTGTATCAGAGAGAGCTTGCTGAAGCCAGCATTTAACAGTGCTGTCTCGAGTTCAAGTGCAAATGAAGTATCTGCTCTTGTTTTAGATCGGAAAATACATTAGAAGCAGTATCCACAGATGGGACATTTTATGAAGCACAACCTATATGTGAAAATACCTTTCTATGAAAAGAAAACCTTCCCCTCGCCCCTGCATCTCTCTCACCTGCAGAATTTCCTGAGATTTCATTAGTATAAAAGAAAAAAAATAATAAAACGACTTCGTTTAGATGCTGTACATAAGACACTGGCTTCATAACCAATGAAGCAAGCAGAAACCAGCAAAACTTCCCAAATCAGACTGATCATTTCTAAGAACTTTCCTCTGTACTGTCAGGACAGGGAGGCGGAGCAATGGGAAAGTGACTAATCAACCAGTTACTTCAGAATCAGCCTCAGAAGCTCAGATTATTCTTTTTGGGTAAGGATTAATATTAATATTCAAAATGACCTAGTGGGAATCTAGCGGTTGTCTCTCTAATTCTAACTTCTGAGATGTTCAGATATACAGTTCCAGCTTGGTGAGCAGAACAAGGTGGGGAGCTGCTCATTTTCATTTTAGCCTGGTTTCTTCAGGTCCACTCCAGGAGCTTAAAATCAAACACTGGTCTATTGAAAATTTTCATATAACATTGCACATTGTGTGTGTGTGTGTGTGTGTGTGTGTGTGTGTATGTTTGTGTGTGTGTGTGTGTGTGTCTGTGTGTGTGTCTATGTGTGTGTCTGTGCATATGTATTTTCGAGAAGATATTGACTATATTGACTATGTCATCGAGTTATAGGCCTTGGATCATAGCCAGGAGTGAAATGTGAAGGACCAAGCCATCTCACAGAGAATGAAGTCTCTCTCTACCACCCCCTTTTGTAGATTAGGATGCCCCTAGTACTGCCATCATTGTGGAGGTCACTTGTAGAGGACGAAGCCACTGCAGTAACTCTTCGTCCCAGCTCTGGAACAAGATGTGTCATCCCACATTGAAGCCAGTGCAGCTGGTGGCCTGCTACAGTGGCACTCAAGAAAAACCCATTGGCAGAGGCCTCTGGACTTTTACCAGTAGTGAATAATATAAAACAACAAAAAAAAGTTAAACAAAAAACATTTGTAGTCTATCAGTATGATATGAGAAGTCACCAGGGATTTGCCATCTGGATGGGCACACTCAGATACTATTAATAATTACCTGGGACACCAGGCATGGATTTCTAGGAAAACCATAATGAGAGGCTGGGTACACTCCTCAGGTTGGACCTTGACTTTTAAAATAAGCTCCTTGTCCCTAGAATAACTCCTTTCGAGAGTTTTCTACCTTGTCCAGGATCTGCCGGAGTCGAGTCGGAAGGCTGAGAACATTGTGCCTTCTGCTCCATGTTTTGGGCAAGACGTGGATGGTGTTTTTCAAGGATTTATTTTTTAAAACCATCCTATTTCATGTTCTTAGAAATACATGACTCAGAAGTATGTGAAGCCCAGACTCACCTCCTGGCCCATTTCTAGAGCAAGGGGCTTGTTACTTTTAACAAGAACTAAAGAGTTACATTTCCTTTCCTTCTTTCCCAGCCTGCTGCATGGAACAGGCTGACACTTGTCCAGGAAGTGGCATCCTGGGATTTCTTTTCTGTGGAAAGCCACAGGCCAGGCAAAGGAGGGCTGTGGTTGATGCTGAGAGACCTGTTGGAAGAATGGTAGCCCCAGGAGCTCCCTTAGTTTAAAACGGATAGATCTGGAGTTTAATTTGACACCGAGGGAATTTTGTAACCTCCCCTTTAAAACTATTATTCAGTGTTATAAAGTTTTTAGAAGCGAATACTTCAGAGATTTGTTGAAAGGGATTTACCCTGTTTATTGTTCCTCCTTAGCACAGACTTAAGCAGACTGGTTTGTTTTTTTGCAAACAACCCCCATACCCTTCTCAGATCGATCTTAGAGGCAAATTCCCAGACAGAAAAGCAAACAGATTTTCTTCCTCTGACTCTGTGGATTAGCCAGCAGCACCTCTGGTGGCTGTCGGGTCCTTGTGGGGTGTGCAGGTCCAGTAAGGCAAGTGGAAACCTGTTCCAGCAGCCATTCAAGTGAAGTGCTTACTGCTGAGACCCAACAGACTCGGGCAGTGCACACCCTGTACCTTCTGGTAGGAGGAACTTTACTGGATTCTAGGGCTTGCCATCTGCCATCTGAGCCTAAGATGGGAATCGCTGTCATACTGGAAGAAGGGGGAAAACCGGAGCTTCTTCTCAGAAAAACCCACAGGACTCGCCCAGGACTACTGGAATAATGGCATGCGGTGCTGCCGGTTTTTCAAAGCCTAAGACTATACTGAAAGGTTCAGTGCACTGGGGTCAGTAGGGGAAGCCTGGTAAGAGAAGACACTCTGCAAAGTCAGGGATGCGCTGGGATTCTGGTGACAGCTGTGACTGTACTAGTAACTGTAGTACTGCTCCTGCTCCTAGACAGGACAATGGCAATGCCCCCAAATGTCTATTACTCCATGATGCTGTTAACTTTTAAAATATGAAGGACCAGGATCCTTACAGATTTGGACCCTGTCAGCTCATCTGCTGTGGACCATGCACAAGTGTCAGGGTGTGACTGTGAATATAATTAAAGTCAGCATGCACACCGTGTCACCTAGATGCCATTCAAGTTTGTCGCATCTTCTCCACTTTAAAGGCCACTGCAGTTGACCGGTTCATCAATGCAGGCAGAGGTCACCCTAAGTATGCCCTGACATATTTCATTCGTTACAGTCTCAAAGCTCTTTAATCCTGTTTGGCTTTTACAGATCTTTTTACGACATGTATTTTTGAAAGCTATCCAGTAATGATCCATTTTCTGAACAAATTTTTCCCAGTTTGTGTCAAACAGTTAAAACTAAACAAGAATCAAGATGCCTAATTAATCCTAGGTTCTCTTCCAAGTGTGTGAATCAGAAATCAAGGACATGTTACATGATCATTAATAACAATTTCTGGAAAACTGAAGTTCAGATCATTCTGTAGCTTGCTAAACTTCACAGGAAAGTCAAGCAGGGGGGACTGGGAACTGTTTTTCGGGTGATGTGATGGTAACTTTCATGGCAACACTCATTGTTGTATGGTCTCCACCATCACACAGCTACAGTTGTCCTGGATTCCTAGGACAAGCTAGTTCCAGGAATGGGGACTGACAGCAAACTCCAGGTTGCTTACATCTGTCTTGTAAAAACAGTGAGATGCTTCCCCATGATCCTTGCATATGCTTCTGTGTATTGCACATCATCTTGGATGCCACAGACCATGGGAGCTGAGGGAACACATGAGGAAGGCAATCCTTTGGATTTATTTGACACCTTCTGGGAGATTCAGGCAATGGATGTGCCAATGGCAATACAGGACTGATGTCACAGCTTGCTGGATACCATGTCCTTCCATTAAAAAGGACTGGCTAGAAAGTCTAATGAGCAGCACCACACAGCCATATGCCTAGATGGTAGAGGAGCTACAACTGAGGCTTCGAAGCAGAAACTGTCATCAACGTCCACAGACAACTAGGGCAGTGCTTGGGCCATGCCTACCAGTGGCCGTGAATGTGTCACTGACACAGCACCATGTCATAGCAGTTGAATTCCAGATGGGGACAGGAGATAACTGAAATGTTATAGAAACCCTAGAATGGCACCTTGGAGTCCTGGAGCTCAGACCTGGGGTGGGGGGGTGTGGCAGACTTGGAGGGGTTACAGTGGGCTTTGTCATTCAGCTTCTGGATACATCAAAGTGCCAGGGAGCCCTTGTTTTCTCAGTTCTTAATTTCCAAATATGATTCACCACTAAAAAATGCATGACTCCCTGACCCCCAAATGCCAAAGGCAATCTATTCTCCCTAACTTTTCGTGACAATGTGTACCAGGGCCTCTATTTCTCTGATGTTTCAAGACGCTGAAAGAACAGCACCGGAAGCCTGCCTCTAGGACTAGCAGCTAGTCTACAGGAAGTCACCACAGCGTTCGTGTGGAAGACTGAATGAGCCAAGAGTTGTTCAGCAAGCCCACCACTCCAATGGAGCCAGCAACATGAACCACAGAGAGGTCAGCTTGGCTCTGTGAGTCTGCGGTGGAGTTGGACACCTCCTCTTTGTGACGCCGTCATTTGTTTGCTACTCTCCAGAAGACCACGCCCGTTGCTGAGGCCGCTGGCCTCCTGGGCTGTTTGGTTGCATCATGCCTCACAGCAGTCATTTACTCAGCTGATATCCAAACTGGAAAGAGCCACCTTTGACTTGTATGGAATGGACTGCGGGCGAGGTTTCCTGTTGCAGGGTGGGAATTGCCACATCAGCTTTGACAGAAACAAGCATCTTGGAGCTGTCTCTCCTGCAGACCTAGAGAAATTCAGTCTAGTTATATACTCCTGGACTTCAGCCAGGGGGCCGCCATGTTTGATGACACTCAGTTCAGGACACTTTTCTTTTGCAAATTCAATCTTCTCTCGGAAGGAGATGCTGCCTATCCTGCAATTTGAAACAAAGCCAACCCTTGCTCTTCTTGTGCTTCCTCAAGTCCTCCTAGATTAATAAGGCTAACGGGGTTGTTATTGTTGTTATTCTGGAAGGACCTCCTGTTAAGCAAGGCTGTATTAAGAACTGAAAAAGTGGGAACACCCCTCCCCCGTCTTTAGCAGCCACATTTGAATTCCACGGGACCAACCGAGGAAATCCTTGCATTCTGCTCTGAGTGGCTCTGGGTGGAGCATCCCACAAGTCCAGAGACTAAATAAAAGCTTCTTTAGCAAGCAGGGTCCAGGTAAGGCCAGTGAGGCTGGGACTGAAGACACAATTGTAGGTTAGGCTAGTGTATTTACATTCAACATTTGAAATTCAGAAAACCTGGATAATTTATCAACAAATAGAAGTCAAGATAATTGGAGGGAACTGCCCACAGAAAAAGTTCTAGAGAGCATAAGATGCAGTGGTGGATACGCAGTAAAGCACTTGCTGCAATTTACTGGGAAGTCACCTCCTTCCCTCAGGAGCTTCTGGGGAAAATACATGACCCTGACTTAGACATCCTGCCTTGGATCCTTGCAAGAAGCAGTTGGCCTGGCAGATGTCATTGGCACAGACTTTATAAGGACAACATGAAATCTAACAGGAATTTGGAGACAAATAAGTTCATCCCAGCTCTAGAAACTTCAATATTTTTCTAGGGGAGACAAATGGGTGCACCCCAGCTCCCCATACATGAGCTCTTTGCATCCTGGAAGGAAAAATTATATTAACATTCTAGGTGACAGCTGATCTCTCAGTCTGACCTTGACTGAACCCCATCTTCAACAGTCCTTTTTTCTGACTCTGGGAGTTTCTCCTGTGCCACTCTGTCCCTTCCCCATTGTCTTCTGTTCCTTTGGTCCCTATACCTGTACTGCCTCTCTGTCCTTCTGCAAAATTCCTTCTCTCCTCTGACCTTTTCTTCTTTGAACATGCTCTCTCTCTCTCTCTCTCTCTCTCTCTCTCTCTCTCTCTCTCTCTCTCTCTCTCTCTCTCTTCCTCTCCCTCCCTGTCATGCTTCCTCCCTCCCCCCAACCTGTTCCTCCTTCATGATTCCAGCTAATCAGTTTGCCAGCCTCTCAGATCAACATGATTCAACAGTCCTTTCTGGGGCTCACATGACAGGTCCTGTATGTTAGTCACAAAACACCAAGAATGCCCCAGAGGAACGGAGACCACAGACAAGATTACTCCCAGCTCTGACATGCAAAACGCAGTACTCAGCACTAAATAAACTAGGGAAGTGTTCACCAAAGCCTGAGTGTTTGGCATTGCAGCCTCCAGGCCAGGATAATTACACACTGACTTTTAGTCTAGTTTACATTCAGAATTTAGAGCAGACTAACTTCTTGATTTAAGAAGGCTGGCTTTCAACTGTCTGTCTGTGATATTTAACTCGGACTTCCGAGGGGAATCTGTGTGTGTGCACACCACTTTGCATTTGATACTCAGGGGCCTTGGAGTTCTACCTGGCCCCTAAAATATGCTCACTGTCTCCGAAAACGCCCATCTGTACCTATAGTTACTCAGGGTTAAAGAAATAAAAGTGTAAGTGTGGGGAGAAAAGGGGGCCTAAAATAAATCACAGAGTTCTCTCATCAAATTAAACTGTCCTCTGATCTTTCACTGAAATTATTTTTTAACCAAGAATATCAACTGTCCAGCATATACACTTCACAGGTTTGGTGCTGAGTTCTGTCAGGAAGAGATGATCAGTCCACGGCCAGCAGGCCTTCTATAACCTTGTACATCACAACTAGAGCTTTAGAAAGCCACCTAGCTTCTTAAATACAGTCTCAAATTCCATCAGCCTCATTTGTAGGTTCTAGAAATTTCTGAAAATATTTCAGAAAAGTAAGCTACAAAAGATGTATTTAAAGAGACATGGTCTATATACAATGGAGTTTAGGACACAGACAAAAAGTCTTCCCACACCAATAGCTTTGCACATTGGGAAAGAACATATCAAGTACTGCATTAAACATGATCATAGCCATCTTATAAACAAAATGGGACTCATCCACACTCTATTTCTGATGTTTCAGGGCCTATGAGAAGATGTTGCTTTAAAGCCACAAACTTTTATCCCAATAGAACTTAACATGGAAAACCTTTGTTCCCGCCTCTTCCTTCCCTCTTGTACATTTAAGCTAAAACAATTACCAACTGGGAGTGACATAAAGGACTGTCAGGTTGTCTTACTCTGTATTTCATCTTACCACATGCTGAGCTTTCAGAAAACATTTGTTTTTGGATGAGAATAAAACCTAAATTATACGTGATAGTAGAGTTAAACCTATCACAGAAGTTCTTAACTTGATCAAAGCATGCCGTAAAAAATATAATTTGTAAACAGTGATGCTTAGAAATAATCTCCTGAGGTTATAGACAGCCCTACAATTAGACAGCACATGGAAATACAAAGGCTTTTCAAGCTCTAGGAGGGAAAGAAGACCTCCTATGGCTTAAAACTGCTGCAACAACTGGATTCAACATGGAGATCAAGGCAGGCACAGAGGAGAATCCCAAAGTGGACAGAAGGGAGAGAATGCCTACCAAGGTGGAGTTCAGAGCCTCAGGCCAGTCTGTGAATCCTCAGGCCAGTCTGTGTAACTGGGCTTAAACAAAAACAATCCTTTCCAGAAGAGCATACCATAATTCAGAATTTCTACCTCAAACCATTCATAATATCCACAAGAAACTCAAGAGGCGCCTTACTATAGTCTGACCCACAATGACTAAGATTAGTAATTAGCGGACAATGCTTTGTTTTAATAAATAGGGAAAAAAATCTTTGCAAAGCTCAAGCCCTGTTTAAGATGCATATTTTCACTCAATTAAAAAGTAACTTCCCTATAATCAGACAAAGAATAGATGATATTAAAATTAGACCATAAAACAGTCTCTTCTTGGTGGATCACTGATATACAATGACAGGCTATACTCTGTCGGGATTTTAAGATTGTCCAATTAAGCCTTATCTTATAGATTTATATCCCCAAAACATGCTTGTATTATACAAGAAACACACATATTTCCTTTGTCAGACATTCACATTTTATACATAATGTTCACAGTTTGAGAAGAATCAACTTAAAATGATATTTTACTGTTGTTTGGGGCCATAAAGGACTGTACCTATTGCTAATACAGTTCGCCAAGCTCATCCGAGAAATAGATGCTGATAAAGGGAAATTCTGGATCTGACAATTATAAAATCAAAGTTAATCTTATAGTGGCGATGACAAAAGACACTGGGGAACTTGAATGCCCAATAGGCTTTTACCAAGCTGAAAACCAAAGGGAGGAGATTGGAGAGCAAGCAAGCTAAGAAACTATGACAAACCAAAACTGGTCCAGCAGATACCAGTGGTGTAGGAAGACACAGAGGGACACCATCTGAGAAATGATGGCCATACCTTCCTCCAGTATGGTAAAGACATATACTTTGTATTTTCAAGAAGATGCAAAGTCAAAGACTTCAGACCACAAGTATATAGAACACCCTCCTTCAAATACTGTTTTATCTTTCACTCTGTTTCTGACTGCATTGCTGCTGAGGTTAGAAAACACAGATTCATCCTTTTTGTCCTCACAGGGTATGATCAGAAGACTTCGTTTTAGGATATCTTGACTCCTAACATGCTTTAATAAGAATTTTAAGGTAATATTGAACTCTAAAACGAACACTGGCATTGAAATATCCTTATATTCCAGACCACAGGCTGAGGTTGTTAAGTCATGAATTTCAGATGGCTTTAAAGAGAAACCAAGTTTAATATAATAAGTAGAGATACTCTGAAATTCAGTAACTTCCCTCTTCCAAAATGGAGGTCTTAAGTTTGTGGCAGGTGAGGATATGCCAATGTGACATTTGTCTCCTGTTTATCTATGCCAACTGCCTGGTCTTGGATACCAGGAATGACCTCTTTGATTTTAGTATGAATCTTCTTGCTTTACCGAGAATGTGAATCAACATTAGATGTTCAGGGCATCTGGAGACTGTAAAATTGCAAAATGACTGAAGCTCTTTGACTATCATCACTTTGGCATGTCTAGCTACTGAGCAAATGTGGGTACTGTGCATTATGTTGCTTTCGAGATATTTCTTCATATCAAAGAGACTCAGAGTCTTGCTGAGGGGCTCACTTCTTGGCTTATCTTTTCAACAGGCTGAAAATTAGCTTTTCAACTGAGGCCAATGATGTGCATTTGTTCAGCTTATAGTATAGCATCAGGGTGTGGTAAAGATTCTGATCATCTGTCTCCTCTCACGAATGATACTAGGTACCCCTGCCAACAATGATTCCCTTCATTGCAGGCTTCATTGCAGATAGTATGAAGCCCATACTTCCCGCTCTTACTAAGTATCTCTATTAGTACCATCATCATAATCTGGAAGAATTTAAACAACGTACCATGCTTTGCACAAAGGTGTGAGCTGCCAGAGGCTCTGGGATGGTGTTTAGTCACCGCACTGTCAGTTTTACTCATTGACTTTGGCAGCAACGTCCATTTCAGTGAGGAAGAATCTGCACATCAGCTGGGACATGTGATCTTTCAGCGTCATTGCCAGTGCCAACTCGTAGTAAATTAGGCGCCAAACTTATTAATAGTGATGAATCCATTAGAGCTGACAGGCGCCTGGCTGTGCTGCCTCAAATTAACCCATGAGTGGTCAGAGGCTCTGCTGGTAAACAAGCTCAAAGGCAGATCCTTAAGGGAGCAAATGTAGAGGTCCGAAAAAGAATGGACGAACAGACATGCCTGCATCAGACTGAGGAGCTGAGCTAAAATTAGACATACTTATGGCTTGGCACAAAACCTTAGATTACTGTAAAGACAAGACATTAAAACAAAAAAAAAACCTTTCACAACTTGGCATAATTGGACTCTCCCTTTTTGTTTGAAACACTTTTCCTTAATGGCATGAAGCATTCAAGACGACATGCCAGAGTCCCACCCTGGGGTTGGTCTGTCTGTTGGCAGCAGGCCCACCTGCATTAAATTTGGTTTATGGAAATTACCACGAGCATTTGAAGACTTTGAAGAGTGATTAATATATTTCAAGCCATATGCCTATACTTAGAGAAGCTATGGGGAACACTTAAAGAACACACAAATGAACCCTGAACCCTGAGATGGGGTGTGGACTGGGACAGAGAGATGTTTCCATAAGGACATGCGGACAATTCAAAAGCATTTTGTCTGATGAACAGAAAGGGGCTTGAAGCCTGGCAGCTATATACAGCTTCTATCCATAAGTGCAGTGTGATACGCTATAACCATCTTAAACAGCATGACCCTCTTTACAGGGAGCAAATCAAACTTTTTAATAGTTTTCTGGAATGTCCATTCAGGCAAAATGCAAAGTTCCTTCAGAGTAGCATTAACCAGTCATAGCATTTTTCATTGTAATGCCCCACCACAAATTTCATATCTTTAATCCAAGCAGTGTTCACTCTCAGGATATTCAGATATTTGAGTGTTTAGAATTTGTAAGACAGCAGAGTCATTCATAGTGAGAGATACAGTCCTAGAAACCTGTGTTTGGACGACAGAAAGAACTAAGGAGAAACTTCAGCCCTGCCAGTCAAATATGCCGTGGTGCAGCTCTGCTACACATTAAATGTTCCTAACAAAAGGAGATGATAAGATACAATTATTTCTTGATGTATCATCATGGACCTCATACATGCCGGAGCTGTAGAAATAGGACATGTATTATTGTTTGAAGGAGCTAAGAATGACTCAATTCAGCAGGGCAGAGGTGGCGCACGCCTGTAATCCCAGCACTTGGAAGGCAGAGGCAAGCGGATTGCTGAGTTCAAGGACAGCCAGGGCTATGCAGAGCAACCCTGTCTTGAAAAACAAACAAACAAACAAAACAAAAGAATGGCTTAATTCAAAAGAACATATCAGTAGAGACATCTTTGAGAACACAACACAGCTGTGTTACTTCTGTTATGTCCTACAATGCTAAAATCTGTTGCCCCATACCTATTATCATGGTGGCCCCAAAACAAAGATAGGACTGGGTCTCTTCTACTGCGAAAGTATCTACCTGCCTCTGTCCCTAAACTGAACGCACTCTTTGGCGGTGTCTTCTCGGCTTCTGTTTCCATCACCTTTCTTCTCAGCATCCTCTGCTTTAATGTGATGATCCAAGCCCAGCATTCCTGAAGCTTCAATGATTTTATTGTCCCACCTCTTATCCAGTACCTAAAAAAATTGGTGAAAGAATTTGCCTTAGAGAGACAGAACACCAATGCACAGCAATTGCCTAAACCCAGCTGCCTATTACTTCTCTTACATTGAAAAAGGCCTATAGCTGATGATGGTTCAGTTCAGACGGATAGATCATGAAGATTGTGGATAGATCCTATTTGCAGTTCCTCAGTTTCTTGTTTTCCTACCCAAACTGCAGCTTACTGTAAACTTATATGATTTCAAGTAGGAACGAAACTTTTATGACATATATTAAACTAAATTCTTTTTTTACATTTAAGATAATCAACATCGAATCCTTATGCATTTTCCTAAGCTTAGGGATTCTGTACAGTTGATAGTTTCACTTCTTTAACAGGCTCACATAGCTAACTATCAATATACCAAAGATGGACTCTGTCGTGGCCCGGAGGCTGTATCTCTTCACTCATTAGCTCAAAGTTTGATAGTGCCAAATTCAATATTTTACATATCCAATTATTTTTAAATTAGCCCAAAGCAAGCATATTTTTTTTACCAGAGTCTGCCTGCTTGCATGCCACACACAACCTCATTCTGACAATGTTTAAGCCATTAAGCAAATATATCAATATATCTTCGCAATCACAAGTCCTCCAGCTATGGGGGAGTCTGCTGCCTTGGGGAGTCTCCTTATCCAGGGACTCCCTACCATGAGCTATGTTTTGAGTGGAGTTCAAGTTTTCCTCAAAAGCCACTAGATTTAGTCTTTAGTGTGGCACCATTGGGTGGTGAGGCCTACTGGGAGTTACTGTGATCCCTCCGAAAAAATGATGTGTCTAATCTTTCTTCTTGCTTTCTGACCCAAAATGCAACCACTTATTGCAGCATGTGTATCACAATTTACTATTCACTATGGACTCCTCTCTTGAGCCAGAACCTATACTACACTGTTTGGAACTTGAACCTCTGAAGCTGAAAGCTAAATAAAGCTCTTTTTCATGATTAGCTTGTATCTGGTATTTTGTTGCAGTGATGTGTAGCTGACAATTACAGCCATCTACATCCTTCTCAGGTTTCCCTTGCCCCTTTTGGATGGCATGCTGGGAAGGGATACCTCCAGGCTCCCCTAGGCAAAGCTAAGCTTGTACTGTAGCCCCTTAGGATCTTAGCTGTCTCCTTGGCTTTCTACTGCGATCCTACTCAATGCAAAGAAAGCACCTGACTGTGAAATGGGTAGGAATTCAAACCCAAGAAATCAGAATTGCAAAAGTTAAAAGTTTAGAGAGCATCTTTCCAATTTGTATCCCCTTGACCTCCTTATGTTGTCTAATTGCTCTAGCTAGAACTTCAAGTACTATATTGAAAAGATATATATAGAGAGGGCAGCCTTGTCTAGTCCCTGATTTTAGTGGGATTGCTTCAAGTTTCTCTCCATTTAGTTTGATGTTGGCTACCGGTTTGCTGTATACTGCTTTAACAATGTTTAGGTATTGGCCTTGAATTCCTGTTCTTTCCAATACTTTTAGCATGAAAGGATGCTGGATTTTGTCAAATGCTTTTTCTGCATCTAATGAGATATTCATATGGTTTTTTTCTTTGAGTTTGTTTATGTAGTGGATAGCATTGATGGATTTCCTTATATTGAACCATCCCTGCATCCCTGGGATGAAGCCTACTTGATCATGGTGGATGATCATTTTGATGTGTTCTTGGATTCGGTTGGCAAGAATTTTATTAAGTATTTTTGCATCAATATTCATAAGAGAAATTGGCCTGAAGTTCTCTTTCTTTGTTGGATCTTTGTATGGTTTTGGTATCAGCATAATTGTGGCTTCACAGAACGAGTTGGATAGAAATCCTTCTGTTTCTATTTTGTGGAATAGTTTGAAGAGTATTGGTGTTAGGTCTTCTATGAAGGTCTGATAGAACTCTGCACTGAAGCCATCTGGTCCCGTGCTTTTTTTGGTTGGGAGACTTTCTATGACCCTTTTTATTTCTTCAGGTGTTATGGGAATATTTAGTTGATCTATTTGATCCTGATTTAGTTTTGGTGTCAGATATCTGTCTATGAAACTGTCCATTTCCTCCAGATTCTCCAGTTGTGTTGAATATAGGCTTTTGTAGTAGAATCTAATGATTTTTTGAATTTCCTCAGTTTCTGTTGTTATATCTTCCTTTTCATTTCTAAGTTTGTTAATCAGGATACTGTCTCTGGATCCTTTGGTTAGTCTGGCTAAGGGTTTATCTATCTTGTTGATTTTCTCAAAGAACCAGCTCCTGGTTTTGTTGATTCTTTGTATGGTTCTCTTTGTTTCTACTTGATTGATTTCGGCCCTGAGTTTGATGATTTCTTGCCTTCTACTCCTGGGTGAAATAGCTTCTTTTTGTTCCAGGGCTTTCAGGTGTGTCATTAAGCTGGTAGTGTATGATCTCTCCATTTTCTTTTTGGAGGCACTCAGGGCTATGAGTTTTCCTCTTAGCACTGCTTTCATTGTGTCCCATAGATTTGGGTATGATGTGTCTTCATTTTCATTATGTTCGAAAAAGTCTTTAATTTCTTTCTTTATTTCTTCCTTGACCAAGGTATCATTGAGTAGAATATTGTTCAGTTTCCACGTGTATGTGGGTTTTCTGTTGTTTTTGTTGCTATTGAAGACCACTTTTACTCCATAGTGATCTGATAAGAAGCATGGGATTAGTTCGATCTTCTTATATTTGTTGAGGTCTGTCTTGTGACCAATTATATGGTCGATTTTGGAGTAGGTACCATGAGGTGCTGAGTAAAAGGTATATTCTTTTGCTTTAGGATAGAATGTTCTGTATATATCTGTTAAATCTAATTGGTCCAAAGCTTCAATTAGTTTCATTGTGTCCCTGTTTATTTTCTGTTTTCCTGATCAGTCCATTGAGGAAAGTGCAGTGTTGAAGTCACCCACAAGTATTGTGTTAGGTGCAATGTGTGCTTTGAGCTTTAATAAAGTTTCTTTTACGAAAGAGGGTGCCCTTGCATTTGGAGCATAGATGTTCAGGATTGAGAGTTCTTCTTGTTGTATTTTTCTTTTGACCAGCAAGAAGTGTCCCTCAGAGTCTCTTTTGATGACTTTGGGTTGAAAGTCAATTTTATCTGATATTAAAATGGCTACTCCAGCTTGTTTTCTGAGACCATTTGCTTGTAAAATTGTCTTTCAGCCTTTTACTCTAAGGTAGTGTTTGCCTTTGACCCTGAGGTGTGTTTCCTGTATGCAGCAATATGTGGGGTCCTGTTTACGTATCCAGTCGGTTAGGCTATGTCTTTTTATTGGGGCATTGAGTCCATTGATGTTAAGAGATATTAAGGAATAGTGATTGTTACTTCCTGTCATTTTTGACATTATTTTTTAAATTTGATTGGTTAACTTCTTTTGGGTTTGATGAAAGGTTACTATCTTGCTTTGTCCAGGGTGAAGTTTCCATCCTTGTATTGGTCTTTTCCTCCTATTATCCTTTGTAGGGCTGGGTTTGTGGATAAATATTGGGTAAACTTGGTTTTGTCCTGGAATATCTTAGTTTCTCCATCTATGGTGACTGAAAGTTTTGCTGGATGTAGTAGATTTGTCTGGCATTTGTGTTCTCTTAGAGTCTGCATGAGATCTGCCCAGGATCTTCTAGCCTTCATAGTCTCAGGTGAAAAGTCTGCTGTGATTCTGATAGGTCTTCCTTTATATGTTACTTGGCCTTTTTCTCTTACTGCCTTTAATATTTTTTCTTTGTTTAGTACATTTGGGGTTTTGATTATTATGTGACGGGAAGTATTGCTGTTCTGGTCCAGTCTGTTTGGAGTTCTGTAGGCATCTTGTATATTCATGGGCATCTCTCTCTTTAGGTTAGGGAAGTTTTCTTCCATAATTTTATTGAAGATATTTGCTGGCCCCAAGGGGATACAAATTGGAAAGGAAGAAGTCAAATTATCACTATTTGCAGATGACATGATAGTCTACTTAAGTGACCCGAAAACCTCCACCAGAGAACTCCTACAGCTGATAAACAACTTCAGCAAAGTGGCTGGTTATAAAAACAATTCAAGCAAATCAGTTGCCTTCCTATACTCAAAGGATAAGCAGGCTGAGAAAGAAGTTAGGGAAATGACACCCTTCAAAGTAGCCACAAACAATATAAAGTATCTTGGTGTGACTCTAACCAAACAAGTGAAAGATCTATATGACAAGAACTTTAGATCTCTGAAGAAGGAAATCGAAGAAGACCTCAGAAAATGGAAAAATCTGCCATGCTCGTGGATTGGCAGGATTAATATAGTTAAAATGGCCATCTTGCCAAAAGTGATCTACAGATTCAATGCAATCCCCATCAAAATCCCAACTCAGTTCTTCACAGAGTTAGAAAAAGCAATTCTCAAATTCATCTGGAATAACAAGAAACCTAGGATAGCTAAAACTATTCTCAACAATAAAATAAATTCTGGGGGAATCAGTATCCCTGACTTCAAGCAATACTACAGAGCAATAGTGTTAAAAACTGCATGGTATTGGCACAGTTACAGACAAGTGGACCAATGGAATAGAATTGAAGATCCAGAAATGAATCCACACACCTATGGTCACTTGATCTTCAACAAAGGAGCCAAAAACATCCAGTGGAAAAAAGATAGCCTTTTCAAGAAATGGTGCTGGATCAATTGGAGGTCAGCATGCAGAAGAATTCGAATTGATCCATTCTTATCTCCATGTACTAAACTTCACTCCAAGTGGATCAAGGACCTCCATGTAAAACCAGACACACTGAAACGAATAGAAAAGAAACTGTGGAAGACCCTTGAGGACATGGGCACGGGGAAAAAGTTCCTGAACAGATCACCAATAGCTTATGCTTTAAGATCAAGAATTGACAAATGGGACTTAATAAAATTACAAAGTTTCTGTAAGGCAAAGGACACTGTTAAAAGGACAAAACGGCAACCATCAAATTGGGAAAGGATATTCACCAACCCCACATCTGATAGAGGGCTAATATCCAATATACACAAAGAACTCAAGAAGTTAGACCCCAGGGAACCAAATAACCCTATTAAAAATGGGGTACAGATCTTAACAAAGAATTTTCACCTGAAGAAATTCGGATGGCCGAGAGGCACCTTAAGAAGTGCTCAACATCATTAGTCATTAGGGAAATGCAGATCAAAACAACCCTGAGATTTCACCTTACACCAGTCAGAATGGCTAAGGTCAAAAACTCAGGAGATAGCAGGTGTTGGCGAGGATGTGGAGAATAAGGAACTCTCCTCCACTGCTGGTAGGGCTGTAAGATGGTACAACCACTGTGGAAATCAGTCTGGAGGTTCCTCAGAAAACTGGACATGAGACTTCCAGAGGACCCTGCTATACCTCTCCTGGGCATATACCCAAAGGATTCTCCAGCATGCAATAAAGACACATGCTCCATTATGTTCATAGCAGCCTTATTTATAATAGCCAGAAGCCGGAAAGAACCCAGATGCCCCTCAAAGGAGGAATGGATACAGAAAATGTGGTATATTTACACAATGGAGTACTACTCAGCAATTAGAAACAATGAATTCACAAAATTTTTAGGCAAATGGTTTGATCTGGAAAATATTATCCTAAGTGAGGTAACCCAATCACGAAAGAATACACATGGAATGCAATCTCTGATAAGTGGATATTAATTAGCCCAGAAGCCCTGAAAACCCAAGGCACAAATTGCATAACAAATGACTCCAATGAAGAAGTATGGAGAGGGTCCTGATCCTGGAAAGGATTGATCTAGCATGGGAAGGGAATATAAGGACAGAGAAAAAGGAGGGAGGTGATTGGAGAAGGGATGGAGAGAAGATGGTTTATGGGACATATGGGGAGGGGGGATCCGGGAAAGGGGAAATCATTTGGAATGTGAACAAAGAATATAGAAAAAAAGAGCATCTTGACTACAGTTTTATAGGCAGCACTCACAACTGAAAGGATCAGTGGACAAACATCAGAATACCTACGACTATTGCCTTTGTCTTGGTTTTCTTTCTGCTTTGTGAAAACACTGACTAAAATCAGCTTAGGAGGAAAGGGTTTATTCTTACACAGTTATCACTGAGGGAAGCCAAGTCACGCATTCAGACAGACGATAAATAATAGATGATAGTTAGATGACTGATAGATAGATGGATAGATGAAAGATAGATAGATAGATGATAGATAGATAGATGATAGATAGATAGATAGATAGATGATAGATAGATAGATGATTGATAGATAGATAGATAGATAGATAGATAGATGATAGATAGATAGATGATAGATAGATCGATACATAGATAGTAGATAGATAGATAGATAGATAGATAGATAGATAGATAGATAGATAGATAGATGATAGACAAGAAGGGAAAGCCTGACATCTCTAAGAATATGGATGAACCTGAATATTGTGAGGTAAAATAATACAGGCACAGAAAAACAAGACTAAATCATTTTATTTATATATGAAATTTCAAAATTCAAATTCATAGAAGCAGAGAATAGAATGGTAGTTTTCAGGGTGGTGAGCCATTCAAAAGAACCAAGACTGAGTTAGGCAAAATGAGTATGTTTCAGAGAGTTAATATGAATGCTGTAACTGTGGTTAACAATACAAGGCTGAGCCTTGAGTGATTCCAGCACACACTCGAGGTCCATATAAGGTTATAGACATTAGTGATCTTGGTTGTACTAATCATGACATCATGTATAAGTACATCAAATTACCTTGTTTCTGACCCTAAAGAACACCTTTTTGTTATACTAGGGATTGAACCTGGAGCCTCATACTCTGCAAGTGCTCCATCACAGAATTCTATCCCTAGACTTCTTTTTCTTCCTATTTTAGGACAGGTCTCTCTAAGTTGCTTACATTGGCCTTGTTCCCTCTCTGTATCACAGGGAGACCTTGAACTTTAGATCCTATCACTTCATCCTCCAAAGTACCCATTACCTCACATGTGGGCCCCAATATTTCTTGCTTGAGACAGAGTCTCGCTATGTAGCCTTGGCTGGCCTGGAGCTCACTGTGTAGACCAAGCTGGCCTAGAACCCATAATAAAGATATCTGATTGCCCCTGCTTCCCGAGTGTTGGGTTTAAAGGTATGTGCCACCACTCTTGGGGTACATTTTATTATAACAGTAAGCTAGAAAATGAAAAGACATGGGACTAAAAACTAAGAAGAAAGCAGGAAAGAAGAAAAATCAACATAACAGTCGATGCCATAGAACTCAGAAGAGTGAGAGAATGAATGAAAGCAAGAGCTTGTCTGAGAACACCAATGAAAGTAACAAACTCTGTCCAGACTGATCAGAAACAAGAAAAAATTCAAACTAATGTGGGAATAGCTCATCTGGTTTACCGACATTAATATAATCAGTTAGCAGTGTATCATCTATAAAACTGACAGCTCTGGTGAAGTGACTCATTATTCAAAAAAAAAAAAAATGTACCAGAGTATACTTAAGAAATAGATAACCTGAATGGTCCTATAGAAAGAAACTGGAGTGGCTGCTCCAGCTGAAGGGCCATCAGCAGTGGAACCAAGGCGTCACAGGGACCAGTTAGGCCCTGCGCCCACGACCACTGACCTTCGCTGACCAGCCGGACAGCAAGCAGCTGCAGTTGTGCGGCGCCTTTCCTGCACGGAGGCCACTTCAGAACTCGGCCTCCCACCAGTCAGGAGAGGAGGATCCATCTTGGTTCCGTACTCCAGGAATCGGACAGACTGAGGTACACAAACATAATCCGAGGCCAACACCGCGGTGGTCTGAGCCCGACGGGCGTTGGCCTGCACCCAGGCCCTGGGCGGGTCGGGGGGCCATCGGGGTGCCAACCCAACCAGGAGGTTTTTTGCCCAGGCCTGTGAGCGCGCCGCCGCCATTTTGCCTGCAGGACGACAGAGAGCTCAGGCGGGCAGACCTGTAACAGGCATAGCCTAAGGCTAACAAAGCGGGGGTCCAGGCCCCAAAAGGCACAGGACTGACCCCAAGAACTGGGCGGCTTGGTGGGCCATCTGTGAGTCAACCCGCCCAGGTGATTGTTAGCAAAGCAGACTCTCCCGGCGCTTTCAGGGAGCGCGGGCGCACACGCCCGCCATCCTAGTCACCTGGCAAACCCAATTAACAGTCAAAGCCGTAGGGGAACTTTGCTCGGACCTTGGCCTCCCAGGCTTTTGCCTGGACTCAGGGACTGGGCGGCCAGGCTAACCTTGTGTGCGATAGCCCGGTTGGCAGATCGGCTGCCCAGCGGAGTGAGCGGAACTCAGGGGAGGTCACAGTAGCATACACCGTCGGCACTCCCTGGGAGTGCACACGGGCTCCATCTGCTCCACAGACACAATCTGGGGCAAGGCCTCAGGCAGAAGCCCTTAGCTCTACTCTCTCCGCTTCCGGATCCAGATCAGTCTGGGCGGCAGCATTACATCTCCAAGTCCTGCAAGTGGCTAGCTGGGCTTCCGGGCGGCCAGCTGGGAGAAGTCAGTGTGCTCCAGTGAATCCAGCGGGCCCCAGCGGGAGCCTTCGGGTGCCTGCTTTGGGATCTGAACAGCCTGGGCAGCAGCACACAGTCTACAAGCAGTGCAGGAGGTAAGCTGTGCACCAGAGGCCAACTGGGAAGGGGCAGCTTGCACTGGTGAGTCCAGCACTGACAAGATAAACTAACACCAGTGAGATCTAGATGGCAAAAGGCAAACGCAGGAACGTCACTAACAGAAATCAAGGCAATATGGCAACATCTGAACCCAATTCTCCTCTACCAACATGTCCTGGATACCCCATCACACCAGTAAAACAAGATTTGGATTTAAAATCACTGGTCATGATGCTGGTACAGGAACACATGAAGGTCATACATAAAGAAATTCAGGAGACAATGGATCAAAAGGTAGAAGCCCTTGCAAGGGAAACACAAAAATCATTGAAAGAAATCCAGGAGAATACAAAAGCCAACAAGGAGGAAATGCAAAAAACACTTAAAGAAATACAGGAGAACTTTGCTCAACAGGCTGAGGTCATGAAAGACGAAACACAAAAATCTCTTAAAGAAATACAGGAGAACTTTGGTCAACAGGCTGAGCTCATGAAAGAGAAAACACAAAAATCTCTTAAAGAATTCCAGGAAAACACAAACATGCAAGTGAAGGAGCTAAGCAAAACCATCCAGGATCTAAAATCAGAAGTAGAAACAACTAAGAAAACTCAAAGGGAGACAACTTTGGAGATAGAAAGCCTTGGGAAGAAATCAGGGGACAGAGATACAAATATCAACAACAGAATACAAGAGATAGAAGAAAGAATCTCAGATGCTGAAGATTCCATAGAAACCATGGACTCAACAGTTAAAGAAAATGCAAAATGCAAAAAGCTTGTAACCCAAAATATCCAGGAAATCCAGGACACAATGAGAAGACCAAACCTAAGGATTATAGGCATAGAGGAGAGTGAAGATTTACAACTTAAAGGGCCAGCAAATATCTTCAATAAAATTATGGAAGAAAACTTCCCTAACCTAAAGAGAGAGATGCCCATGAATATACAAGAAGCCTACAGAACTCCAAACAGACTGGACCAGAACAGAAATACTTCCCGTCACATAATAATCAAAACACCAAATGTTCTAAACAAAGAAAGAATACTAAAGGCAGTAAGAGAAAAAGGCCAAGTAACATATAAAGGAAGACCTATCAGAATCACAGCAGACTTTTCACCTGAGACTATGAAGGCTAGAAGGTCCTGGGCAGATCTCATGCAGACTCTAAGAGAACACAAATGCCAACCAAAACTACTATATCCAGCAAAACTCTCAATCACCATAGATGGAGAAACTAAGATATTTCATGACAAAACCAAGTTTACCCAATATCTATCCACAAACCCGGCCCTAAAAAGGATAATAGGAGGACAACACCAATACAAGGAGGGAAACTTCACCCTGGAAAAAGCAAGATAGTAACCTTTCATCAAACC